>NC_061802.1:46776051-47076051 GCF_021462225.1 Girardinichthys multiradiatus | reverse complement strand
CAGACATCCCACCCTCCTCTGACCCAAAGCTTCCCTATACCACCTCAAATGTATTTTCTTCCACATCAGCTATGGACCCTTCTGCTTCTACATGTTTGCCTTCAACCATATCAGAAGATGCTGATGCTCCCTTTGCTTCCCCCTTCCACCTGTGTGTCTCAAGAAGTCAGCTGAAGATGCAACTGGAGAGACTGAATTGAAATAAGGCTGCAGGTCCAGATCATGTCAGCCCTAGAGTCCTGAAGGCCTGTGCAGAGCAGCTCTGTGGGATTCTGCAGCACCTCTTCAACCTTAGCCTGGCCCAGAAGAATGTTCCAGTTTTGTGGAAGACCTCCTGTCTTGTTCCGGTACCAAAGAAAACTCACCCATCAGTCCTCAATGACTATAGACCTGTTGCCCTGACATCTCACATCATGAAGGTCCTAGAAAGACTCCTGTTGGCCCACCTGAGTAAGCAAACAGTAAACCATCAGGACCCCCTTCAGTTTGCTTATCGCTGTGGAGTTGGAGATCAAAGATGCCATCATACACCTGCTTCAACAAACCCACTGTCATCTGGACAAAGCCAGCAGCACTGTGAGGATCATGTTCTTTGATTTCTCCAGTGCATTTAATACAATCCAACCTGATTTGCTTTGTCAGAAACTCCAGAAGACTCAGGTGGAGGCCTCAACAATCTCCTGGATCAAAGACTACCTGACAAACAGACCACAGTTTGTGAGACTGAAGGGTTGTGAGTCTAACCAGGTAGTCAACAGCACAGGAGCACCACAGGGGACTGTACTCTCACCATTCATTTTCACTCTGTACACCTCATACTTCCAGTACAAGACAGACTCCTGTCATCTGCAGAAATACTCGGATGATTCTGCAGTCGTGGGGTGGATCAGAGATGGACAAGAAGCTGAGTACAGGAAGGTGGTGGACCACTTTGTGGCATGGTGTGGAAACAATCATCTTATTTTGAACGTGAAAACAAAGGAGATGATTGTAGATTTTAAGAGAAACAGGAATAAGTCAAAAACTATTTATATCATGGGAGAAGAAGTGGAGGTGGTGGAGGAGTATAAATACCTCGGTGTTCACCTGGACAACAGACTAGAGTGGAGATGCAACTGTGAAGCTGTCAAGCAGAAGGGACAGAGCAGACTGTACTTCTTGAGGAAGCTTAGGTCCTTTGGTGTTTGCAGCAAGATGCTGCATATCTTCTATAAGTCTGTTGTGGAGAGTGTGATCTCTTCTACCATCATCTGCTGGGGAAGCAGCATCAGAACCAGGGACTTAAAAAAGCTCAACAAGCTGATAAAGAAGGCTGGCTCTGTTCTGGGGACTCCTCTGGAACCTCTGGAGATCATTGTGGAAAGAAGGTTTCTTCATAAAATGAAGAACATTATGGAGAACCCTGAGCATCCTCTTCATGAGACTGTCCTACAACAACAGAGTGTCTTCAGTCAGAGGCTTCTTCAGATCTGCTGTAAGACGGAGCGCTAAAAGAGATCCTTCCTGCCCACAGCCATCAGCATCTACAACGGCTCTTTGAAGAAACCTTCATAATGAGCTATAACAACATTTAATTTCCCTTTGGGAATAATAAAGTATTTTTTTAATTGACTATAACAATTACAGATAAATACACAATAACTAAATAAATACCAATCAGTGGACATGAAATCCACCCAATCTTATACGGCAGCTAATATTATTTCAGTAGAAGAACACCAGAACACATAAAATGTATCCAACAAAAATAACTTGGCCAGATTTTAATGCCAAGTGAAGCCAAAATATCAAATATTTGTGCAGTTCTAAAAAAAAAAACAATCTACATAACAAATGTGCTGCAATAAATATAAACAAGACCTTTAAAAAAAAAAACATGACCTTCAAAACTGAGGTTAGACCATATCCTAATAATAGAGCCCAAATCTCCTCTTAGTCTTAAAACTGTTATAATCCTCCACTGTTATATAAGTGTTCATAAATATAACTTCTAAAATTGATTTGTTTGTCTGTACTTTTCTGGCAACATCACTGAATATGCAGGTGTCCATAGTAGTAAACACAAGTCAAATACATGTAATGAAACTTACCAAGATCACTGTATGAAATTAAACATGTCATACAACAGGAAACTGAGATCCCTGTGCTGTGGCAGTTAGCTGTTGAACTTATGAGAAGTGTCTTGTTTATAATTTGTTTCAGTTCATCAGGTGTTTTTGTATGCTGCAAAATGTTCTGTTTTAAATGTTGTGCAGGCTGAAGACGGCCATGCTGTGGCCAAGCGACAGCTGGAGGCTGAAACCCTCATGCGTGTGGACCTGGAGAATCGCTGTCAGTCACTCAGTGAAGACCTGGAATTCAGAAAGAACATATTTGAGGAGGTATAGCTTTTTGTCTTCTGTTTTTCAACTCACTTTTCTAGTTGTTCATCTACAACATGAGAAAACATGTCTCCTGTAGTTTCGAGAGCAGGAAGAGAACTAGTTGTATCCTAACTTGAGAAAGTCAGTCAGAAATGTTCTGTTTGGCTTCCTAACCATAGTTTCTAAGCCACCGTGGACACATCAGTGATGAAGCATCTTCTCTGTGTCTTGGATTAATACACATTTTCCTTACTTTTCCTGTATTAGTGAAGCTTTGTTTCTAGTCAGCTCACATAACGTGAGCTGTGTGAGGACTGTGTATGTCATACACACACAGTCCTGAAAAGTATGGAATTTGTTTTTTACATTTCCAGGTTTGGTTAAATAAATAAATAAATAAAAAGATTGTGTTTGGAAAATTGTTTGTATCCAGACTTTAGAGACAGATTTTATACGGACCATATTTTAGTAAGCAACCCCACCGATGAACACTGATTGATAAACACTATCAAGCAGCATCTAGATCTTCTTAGATCAGAGATATCAACTGGATCCATGTGTGGGTTCAAAATAGTGTCTGGTTTAGGCATCAAGCAAAGCACGAAAACGTTTCCAAAGAATACAGTTTAAAACATTTACTAAATCTAGGATAATTCAGTTAAAAAGGTCAGCAAACCTCAGAAAAACATTATAGGTAACATGAAAGTTCTATGGATTCATGCTCTAACATTGTAGTAGTATTATAATGTTTATTCATATCCCAAAATCTTTCTCTTCAGGAGATGCGAGAGAGTCGCCACCGACAGGAGCAAAGAATCGTTGAGGTGGATTCTGGAGTCAGACAGGACTATGAGTCCAAACTGGCACTGGCTCTACAGGTATGCTGGGGGCAGGATCTTCTGAATGTGATGGTTTGTACATAGACAAAATTGGACCTAGGACGCTATATTCAGTATATTCACTTAAATACATAGTCTATCCAATCTTATAGGCAGTTTCAAAGTCAATGAAATGCTATACAATTTAATCTTAGTTGTTTAACAATGCAGTCAAGTTCACTTATATATTTTATTATAAAATTCCAATTGGTAAAATGGTAAGAAACTCAGCCAATGGCATTGAGTCACTGATTTGGCAGCAATCGCTCCTTCAGAAGAAGTGTGTAGTGAAAGTTGGCATGTCAACTGCATCAAGTTAACATTGCTGCAATCCCACAGTGAAAAGGACATTCCTTCAACAGGATGAAACTTTGAGCGGAACCCAGCTCAGTATCCATCTTCCACGGCCAACTGAGAAGACAGCATACACACAAAAACACTGATCCAGGAGTGATTTCTATATAAAGAAAAATTAATTTACATGCAACAGTAGGTTTCTTCGGTTGCTTTATTTAGGAGATAATCACAGCTAAACAGATGACAGAAAGACAGATGTATCTCCTACAGGAACAGAACAAGGAATTATTGGCAGCAATAGGTAAGCCAATGCCCCGTTCCAGGAAGTTGTCATAACTATCTGCTGGGTTTCCTTAGATAAAAAACATTTTAACCAATTTGAATAACAAACTGAATGTGACTGCATTGTTTGATAACAAGGATCAACTGAAATGTATGAATGTATGATTCGCAAATAATGTAAAATTGTAGAGTTAGAAGGAGAATGTAGCAGAGTGAGGAAAAGTGGTCAGTATGTCTTTCAGTATCCTAATCCTACAGCAGAATAACTATAGAGATGGCTCAGGATAACCTAAGCCATTCTAGCTATGCTAAAACATAGATTCTTGACCACTCTCGATGGTCGTAGGCCTTTGCAGTGACAACTGGAATGAACCTTGTAATTTGGTTTGCTGTTTCTGAGCTAGGGGGAATCCTTAGTATCACTAGCTTGTTGGGCTTCCAGTTTACAGTGGTGGGTAAGATCATCTGTTTTGGGTCAACCTTTGTGTTGAAAGGTGTAATTAGTCCTGAGCAGCTTAACGCTGTGAAGGCCTATTGTAATTCGGACGTTTATAATTCATCTGCCAAATGATTTGCCTTTTAACATTTTCAAAAACTCACCAAATTTGGCAGAAGTGTCAGTTGTGCGTGAAATTTACATATGGGGGTGGGGTGCAAAAATCACAATAGAGGCTGAACAGGGCCCCCTGAAATTTTCAAAACATCCTGAGACCTACCTAAAACTCTTTTGCACCCATGTTCTACAACAAAGAGGAAGTTGGCCATCTTGGATTGTATTTGTAATTTTGACCTAATTTTTTTGCCTTTTATAGCCCCCGTATTTGATCGAGTAATGATCCTATTGTTAGAAAGGAATCCTGAGTTGGTGGTCTTCAGCGTTTCGAGGTCCACTGTCATTGTTTTACTGTCAAAGAAATGTTGTACAAAGAACACCGAAATTGTGGGATTATCATCAAGCACACTGTTGCACATAGACACGGACAACTATGAATTATTTTTTATATACTATATAAATAATAAATTTCATTCATTTATAACCTTTATTTTAGGGGTCCACCGATTGATCGGCCCCAATTTCCTTAATTTGGGAGATCAGTGTTATTCACCAAGCTTATCTATTTGTAAAACATGTTGTACAAGTTTAGTTTCTTTTTCAAATGTGAGACTGAAGATACTGAAATGCTCTAAACATTTAATTTATTTTTGAGAGCACTGCCTCATGTGCAGTTAAAACAAGTTTGTATTGTTTCACAGGTATTAAGTGTTTTTCAATAAAATAAGATCGGAACTTATAAAGGTGTATCGTGACCTTTTAACACCTACAGGAACAGATGGTATATAATTGACAATTAACTCCGACGACAGACTTGGCACGTTTTGTGTCAAAAATAGGCTTTAAATGCAAAAGAAAATATCTATTAACAAGTACATACACAGTATCCATAAGCTGGTAACCTAGTGGGGGTCATTATCTACTTTATGTGGTACCAAAACCTGGTCCCAAACCTATAACATTCCACTGGGAATCCACTCCGTCATAACTTTTCATTGAAAAAATTGCCTTATTTCAGCCTCGCTTATGAGTAATTCCAGGCCAGCTACCTCTTCTAGTGGGAGCTTGGATATGTCTATATTAAGGAGAAACTGTTCTATATCTTCTTGTGAGGCATTAGGGGTTATGGAAGATTTATATAACTTCTGATATTTTTGGAATATACTATTTATATCTCAGTGAATATTTGTGCATCCCCCCTGTTTTATGACTGGTATTAGCAAAGATTTCTCCCTTTAACTGCAAAGCTAATAATTTCCCCATTTTATTTAATTTTTTTTATAAATGCATATTCTGCTTTTTTATTGAAAATCGTATGTAAAGACTATTTTAGCTTACAGAGTTCTTGTAATCTAATCAGAAAAATGTTTCGACAGACAGCTCTAATTCCTTATTTTTAATCACCTTCTCCAGGTCTTCAATCCTGATAAGATTCTCTTTTCTTTTTAACAGCCTGTGCTATGAATTTTCCTCTCATAAATGCTTCTGAGGCTTTCCCCACAGAAGATTCTTCATCAGTGCTACCAATATTTATTTCAAAAAAGGTTTTTAAATCTTCTTCTGTTGTCTTAATAAAATTTGGATCCGACTAACCCAGTTTTTACTCTCCATCTACCTCTCCGTTCAGTTTTTAGATTGGCCTTAATAGATAGTTCGACTGGTGCATGATCTGTAATGGCAATAGCTTTTATATCACAGTCAACCACATTTTCTGCCAAGGAAGTACTTAAATGTTTTGCCTTTAGATTTTTTTCTATTCTGGAAAAATTGTATGTCAGTAGAAGAAAGTTAAATCCTTTACATTTGGGTTTTTCAGCCTCCACATCTCTATCAGTCCTGCATCTCTGTTCAGAATATGTAATGCTTCTCTCTCCTTGGACATGATCGGGGGTCTGTCCCCAGTTAAAACTATTTCACCATCCGTATCTCCTAGTATTTTATTTACCTCATGGAAAAAAAATTGGTTCTCCTTTATTAGGTGCATAAACAGTGGGTACGGAAAGTATTCAGACCCTTTGCTTAGTATTGAGTAGAAGCAACCTATTGAGCTAGTACAGCCATGAGTCTTCTTGGGAATGATGCAACAACTTTTTCACACCTGGATTTGGAGATACTCTGCCATTCTTCCTTGCAGATTCTCTCCAGTTCCGTCATGTTAGATGGTGAATGTTGGTGGACAGCCATTTTCAGGTCTCTCCAGAGATGCTCAATTGGGTTTAGGTCAGGACTTTTGCTGGGCAAGTCAAGAATGTTCACAGAGTTGTTCCGAAGCCACTCCTTTGTTAATTTAGCTGTGTGCTTAGGGTCTTGTCTTGTTGGAAGGTGAATCTTCAGCCCAATCTGAGGTCTTGAGCACTCTGGAAGAGGTTTCCTTCCAGAATATCTCTGTACTTGGCCACATTCATCTTTCCTTCAATTGCAACCAGTCATCCTGTCCCTGCAGCTGGAAAACACCCCCATAGCATGATGCTGCCACCACCATGTTTCACTGTTGGGATTGTATTGGGCAGGTGATGAGCAGTGCCTGGTTTTCTCCACACATACCGCTTAGAATTAACTCCAAAAAGTTCAATCTTCGTCTCGTCAGACCAGAGAGTCTTATTTTTCATAGTCTGGGAGTCTTTCATGTGTTGTTTTTTTTTTGGCAAACTTTGGCAGGCTTTAATATGTGTTGCACTAAGGAGAGGCTTCCGTCGGGCCACTGTGTCATAAAGCCCGACTGGTGGAGAGCTGCAGTGATAGGTGACTTGTGGAACTTTCTCCCATCTCCCTACTGCATCTCTGGAGCTCAGACACAATGATATTTGGGTTCTTCTTTACTCTCACCAAGGATCTTCTCCCACGATTGCTCAGTTTGGCTGGATGCCCAGGTCTAGGAAAAGTTCCAGTCCCAAACTTCTTCCATCTAAGGACTATGGAGGCCGCTGTGCTTTTAGGAACATTAAGTGCTGCAGAAATTCTTTTGTAACCTTGGCCAGATCTGTGCCTTGCCACAATTCTGTCTCTGAGCTCCTTGGGCAGTTCCTTCGACCTCATGATTCTCATTTGCTCTGACATGTACTGTGAGCTGTGAGGCCTTACAGGTCCTTCTCAAAAAATTAGCATATTGTGGTAAAGTTCATTATTTTCCATAATATCATGATGAAAATTTAACATTCATATATTTTAGATTCATTGCACACTAACTGAAATATTTCAGGTCTTTTATTGTCTTAATACGGATGATTTTGGCATACAGCTCATGAAAACCCAAAATTCCTATCTCACAAAATTAGCATATTTCATCCGACCAATAAAAGAAAAGTGTTTTTAATACAAAAAACGTCAACCTTCAAATAATCATGTACAGTTATGCACTCAATACTTGGTCGGGAATCCTTTGGCAGAAATGACTGCTTCAATGCGGCGTGGCATGGAGGCAATCAGCCTGTGGCACTGCTGAGGTCTTATGGAGGCCCAGGATGCTTCGATAGCGGCCTTTAGCTCATCCAGAGTGTTGGGTCTTGAGTCTCTCAACGTTCTCTTCACAATATCCCACAGATTCTCTATGGGGTTCAGGTCAGGAGAGTTGGCAGGCCAATTGAGCACAGTGATACCATGGTCAGTAAACCATTTACCAGTGGTTTTGGCACTGTGAGCAGGTGCCAGGTCGTGCTGAAATCTTCATCTCCATAAAGCTCTTCAGCAGATGGAAGCATGAAGTGCTCCAAAATCTCCTGATAGCTAGCTGCATTGACCCTGCCCTTGATAAAACACAGTGGACCAACACCAGCAGCTGACACGGCACCCCAGACCATCACTGACTGTGGGTACTTGATACTGGACTTCTGGCATTTTGGCATTTCCTTCTCCCCAGTCTTCCTCCAGACTCTGGCACCTTGATTTCCGAATGACATGCAGAATTTGCTTTCATCCGAAAAAAGTACTTTGGACCACTGAGCAACAGTCCAGTGCTGCTTCTCTGTAGCCCATTTCCTGCACACGCCTGTGCACGGTGGCTCTGGATGTTTCTACTCCAGACTCAGTCCACTGCTTCCAGAGGTCCCCCAAGGTCTGGAATCGGCCCTTCTCTACAATCTTCCTCAGGGTCCGGTCACCTCTTCTTGTTGTGCAGCGTTTTCAGCCACACTTTTTCCTTCCCACAGACTTCCCACTGAGGTGCCTTGATACAGCACTCTGGGAACAGCCTATTCGTTCAGAAATTTCTTTCTGTGTCTTACCCTCTTGCTTGAGGGTGTCAATAGTGGCCTTCTGGACAGCAGTCAGGTCGGCAGTCTTACCCATGATTGGGGTTTTGAGTGATGAACCAGGCTGGGAGTTTTAAAGGCCTCAGGAATCTTTTGCAGGTGTTTAGAGTTAACTCGTTGATTCAGATGATTAGGTTCATATTTCGTTTAGAGACCCTTTTAATAATATGCTAATTTTGTGAGATAGGAATTTTGGGTTTTCATGAGCTGTATGCCAAAATCATCCGTATTAAGACAATAAAAGACCTGAAATATTTCAGTTAGTGTGCAATGATGGGGGAGCTGTGGTGTTGGATTGTGGCTCTGATGATTTGGGGGGGGTCTCTAAGTGCCGATATACAAGAATGTGAATGTGGATTTAGGCCTAATGTGTGGTGTGTTTCTGTGAGTGTGGGTATGCATGTGTGCAGTTACATGTACATATGTGGAGGTACATGTTTGTCTGTGTGTGTACTTATGTATATGTATGTATGTGTGTATATATATATATATGTATGTGTGTATGTGTATATATGCATGTATGTATGTGTATGTATGTATATATGTGTATATGTGTGTATATGTATATATATATATAATTGTGTATATATATTTATTTATTAGTTTTTGGTTTGTGAATTCTGGATCAAAAACATAGATGTTAATTAGGAAGGTTACTCAGTTAATTTAAGTGCAATTAGAGGGAGAAGGGGTATTAAAAATAAGTTTGACTTCTTCATACCCCTTTTCAGACAATTTATATTAATTAATAATCAATGTCAGATCTTAGGTTAAATATACTGACAAGTTTGCTTGTGGAAAATGTTTATTTTACTGGTTGCTATTTGTGTTTAAGTTAATTTAATTTATTTGGAACTGGAAATTTAATTTAATGTTTACCAAACACTTTTTTGTATGGTATTTGGATATTTGTTTGTTTGTTATAAGCATTTCTGAAATTGATTTATTTACCGAAATCATTGTCTGAAATAAAAAAATGTCATCATGACATTATGGAAAATAATTAACTTTATCACAATATGCTAATATTTTGAGAAGGACCTGTATATAGACAGGTGTGTGCCATTCCTAATCAAGTCCAATCAGTTTAATTAAACACAGCTGGACTCCAATGAAGGAGTAGAACCATCTCAAGGAGGATCAGATGAAATGGACAGAATGCGAGTTAAATATGAGTGACACAGCAAAGAATCTGAATACTTATGACAATGTTACATTTCAGTTTTTCCTTTTTTAATAAATTTGCAAAAATTTCTACATTTCTGTTTTTTTTTTTGGTTAAGATGGGATGCTGAGTGTACATTAATGAGAATTTAGCAAATAAAACAAAGAGTGAAAAATGTAAAGGGGTCTGAATACTTTCTGTACCCATTGTATGTTGCATAATACAAGAGACACTCCTTCGATCACTGCCTCCACACAAATAATCCTTCCCTCATCATCTTTACTTTGTTTTAGCAAAATAAACCGTATGTTCTTGTGACATCATAGCACACCATTACGTTTACTTGAAAATGAGCTATAAAATTCACGTTCCATCCATCCCCCTTTAAATTTCTCCACCTCCAAACCTTGCATGTGTGTTTCTTGTATAAAAACGATATCTGCCTGATTAGTTGTCAGAAATATTATTCCTCCATTTAATCAGGGTACAGCATCCATTTATATTCCATGAAATAAGGGAGCGTGGAAGACTGCTTTAAATGTCTGTCTGCATCCATTGGTAATGGATGATTTATGGTTTTTGGAATCCTTATAATAAACACTTGCTACGATGTACCTGCCTGTTTATGAACACGTATAACAAAACACCGATTTAACAACGTAAACTAAACTTGCACACAAGAAACAAACCAAAGATGTCCGGCTATTGACACGCAGCCAGTGTCTGAGTGCTTAACGCTCTTCACTGTTGGAGGAAAAGAAAAAAAGATAACACACATGAGGTCCGTGGTGTTAACGCTGCTCCCATGGTAACGTCCTGTGTCAGGAGAAGTCTCTCGTTGGCCTGCACAGGAGTCCAGTCAGTTCAGTACTAAATGCATAAACTTACATTGGGTCCAAACAGTAGCTCACTCCCTCCATTCATCTGAACCCACAGTTTCTACCAATCATTGCTCATTAATAACTTTCTCCACATCTTCAACAGTCTTGCAACTCACATTTGGTCCCCTCCATTTGAAGTGTAGTGTTCCAGGGAAGGCCAGTGTGTATCTAATATCCACCTCGTGTTACTTGCCTACTTTGATTTTCAAGGACTTGTACTCTGCTCCACAGTTCCTGTCTGTTTATCCTTACTCTCCTTATTGTTCAGCAGCTGCTCTGACGCCTCCTCCAGGTGTGCGATCCGCTCCTGAGCCTCCCCAGTTTCTCCTGCATGGCCATCACTGTGTTATTCAGCTCCGCCGTTGCTTGTTTAATTGACGAAACGTCAAAGGCAACGCTCTGCAGCGTGTCATTCATCTTTTAATATCTGCAAACAACTTTTCAAGACTATCCAGCGTGTTAGTGGATGTTGAGGGAGCATTAGCGGCAACGTGGTCATCCTCATGCCCCGGACTTTTCCATGTAGACGTGTCAGATGCATTTTGAAGTATTTCGACGTCGCCATGTCTTAGCAGTATTAGGGGCGCACGTTAAATTACTAGAATACATGCGTTTTTGCACTAATAACTGAGTAAAGTAGCAAATGCAGCCCTAGAGCTCCCCCAGCTTGATGACATCTTAGATGCTGCACCCACATGACTCCCGGTTTAGTTTCTTTATAAGTATAGTCCAGTATAAAGCTATAAACTTAAAGTTGACATGACTGTAGTATTACATTGTTTTCTACAGTTTTGTGATTGTGTTCTACTTAACTCCCCAGTAATGATGCTTTTTTTTTTTTTTTTTGCACAGTGACAAGTAAGTGTTTTAGAATAAAATTGTTCAGTATTGGAAAAGATAATGAACATTTACCCGGTTTAAATTACGGTCAATACAAGTTTGGTTGAACACCAACAATTATTATAGTTATTTATTTACCAGAAACTACAGCAAAGGCTAAGCTGTGGCACACTATGGTAAAAAAAAATAAGCAGCATCGGCTCCATGGGGTCAGTGAGGCTGTGTTTTATTACCTTACATATTTGGAAACTTGGCTTAAAACAGCGATGCTTCATTTTCCCATCAATATTGAACCTGATTTTGTTTTTAATTGTTTTCTGTTTTATAATAAACCCTGCTGACTTGATGATTAAACACTGGACAGTTTTTAGGGGCCTTTCTGACTCTGCTTGCAGCTCCAAACCTAAGCAGACCTTTGCTCATGTTTGTGCTTAATAAAGGAAGCCTTTCTGACCTGGACTCAAAGCTTTGGTGACCAAAACAGAACAATGACTGGTTTACTTTAATTCCAAGCAGTATAGGAAGGCATCTGTGATCACTATTTGGTAGCAAAATGTTTTGAGTGACATTTGACACATGCCAGCAGAAGTTGGAAGAACTATGTTTCTGTGTTCCTACTAGGACCTAAGGAGGCAGCATGATGAGCAGGTGTCTCTTTATAAGGAGGAACTGGAGCAAACATTTCAGGCTAAGGTAACATACTGGTCATTACTTTAATCTGTCTATTGGTGTCTATATTTACAGTATTAGTCTTGGTCTTCTTCTAGCTGGATAATGCCAAAGTATCATCTGAGATTAATGACAAGGCAATGGGCGCAGCACGGGAGGAGCTGCAGGAGTGTCGTATGAGAATGGAGGGCCTTGGTTATCAACTAAGTGCTCTGCAAAAACAGGTATGGCTTTATCTTCACACACAGATCTGTAGCTCTTCCAAAGCTTACACACTGCAAGATGTTGGGTTGGTAACATTGAGACCTGTACTAGCATTTTGTGTAGACTAAAATGATGAGCCACTAACTGCCTGTGTGGTTCTAGGTGACTGCATCCGAAGACCGGATCAGGGAGCTTGAAGACATTTTATCAGCAGAGCGAGACAAGCACCGTCGTGCCATTGAAGGAAAGGAGCAAGAGATGGCTGAGCTGAGAGACCGGATGAATGCACAGCTCAGTGAATACCAGGAGTTGCTGGATGTGAAGCTTGCTCTGGATATGGAGATCAATGCATACAGAAAGCTGCTGGAGGGAGAAGAGCACAGGTACAAACACTGAAAGCCTTGATGAGTTGATCTGCCAGAAATTGTGCAAACTATGAAATGTTTTAGAGCACAAACAGACTCTTTCACAAGTAGCATTGTACACACTGTTACCCCAGATAGTGTAGCTATAGCAATTTTACAACTTCGAGCGAACACTTAAAACTTGAGTTTGTGTCCACCTGCTGTGTCTGTATGAATTGAGCTGAGACCAGGGATCAGCTGCCTGACAGCATTACCTTCTTTAGCCATTAAGGAACCAGTGTGACCCAGATCTTAAAGTGCAGCACCTATTATTAAAATAATGTGGGGTTATAGTACATACCTGGAGCCCCTCTTCTCTCATGCCCCACTCCCAGATAAATAATGAGCTGAGACGGGTCAACGGAGCTCTTCTCCCATTTTCTGTAGAAGTCCTGGTCAGACAGATGTGTCGCCATCGTCTTTGTTTGTGCTTCGTCCAGATAAAACAGGATTCATATCCCGGTCGTGCGTAAAGGCTGTAGGGCCATCTCCAAGCATTTAGAGAATATGCGGGGCACAATCAACTACCCAAATAGCAGCCGTTTGCTCTGCGAACCCTGGAAAGTGAAGAGGTTTACAGATGAGTTCGCAGCCTGACTAAGCTCTAGAAGACTGTGCCTTCTGAGCGGGCGCTACTGTGAGCCGTCGTTTAGGGGAGGACTCGTGCTGTGCATCCTCTGTGCTCACACTCTGCAACAGGTGGGGGAAGGAGGATAGGGAGAGTGGGAAGTCTGGGTCCGCAAGAATAGCATAGAGTCCTTTCTTAGGCTCATGTTTGGATTGAAATGTGCTGCTTGGACAGCGAGGTTCATGGCGCCTTTAAACAGTTGTGGGAAAATTACCAACTCACTCTATGTGGAGGATGTGTGTGAGATAATAGCAGGACCGTAGACACACGTCCCCAAAAAGAGACTTTTAGTGTCTCCCTCGTGTCTGCTGTGGTGTGCTGGACCAGGAGCACACCAGCTGCTGACCTACGTGACATCGCTGCATCTGGACAAACTGCTGCTGCAGTGGCTGTGGTTGAGCGGTGGCTGGAGGAGCTCAGGAAGCTGCTAAAACGACCATGTTTCGTCCGTCTCTGCTGTTGTCACTGGTCCCCGCGGTCTCGCCAGAGCGGGATGGTGACCCATGCCGTTGGACTCATTTCATAGCATCGTAGGATATCTGCAACTGCTCCAGCAGACTGAAAGTGGGAGTCAAAAAGTCCATCCATATGGATAGGACCTCCCTACCCCCCCTTCATGTCCTCTGGGATAGGACAACAGAGACAGAGCTGTAGCTGTGTCTGCCAAGTGGTGTTCCAGACGGAGCACACAACTAATATCGTGCAAAAGTTTAAATTGGTGTCTGCAAAGTTGCAGAAGTCCTTCGTGTCTTCTGGCGAGAGATTCATTCCTTTAGACTTCTTGCTAAAGGGGAAGGCAATGTCATTAAACGTTGCTGCAGACTGGGTGACACGCTGATGGGAGCAATCAGTGAGTCATCTAGTCACTGGGGGCAGAGGGCATAGGCCGACTGACTTAACCTCAAAAACCGCTGTCAGGCTGGGTTCTAGTGGGGGAACAGGAATAAAATCCTGGTCCGTTAGAGACTCCACTTTTGTGATGGGTGAGAAGGTGGAAACCCTGGTGCCTTCTGTTGCAGGTGTTTGCCCGTGGCTCCTGACAGGTACGCCGTTACAGCCGTGAACCAGGGACAGACCTCAGAACCAATCATGGAGCTTCCAAACAGTTCCAATCAGAACCAAACATTCAGTTCTTCTGCTTCACGGATCTTGAACAAAAATCCAGAAAACTGCAGAAATACTGAAACCTTGGGTTCTTTTAAATCAAGGCTAAAAAAATATTTGATTAGACTTGCTTTTGATGTTTTTAGTTGAACCGTTAATTGAAACATCAATTTCAGCCTGTAGTTCAACTTTTCTTTACTTTATTTTATCATCCCGCTCCAATGTACTGTTTTCATTATGCACTATGAATTGTCTTGTTGCTGAATTGTGCTCAACAAATTAGCTTGCCTTGTCTATGTAGGTAGAACTTAATGATTCGTCTGAAACAATAACCAGCTTACATCACAGTGGTACTGAGAAAAATCAGCTAAAGTCCAAATCTAGCTGCTTTTAGCATCAAATCAGACACAAATACCTTGAGAATTTGTATAGCAGCAGACATGAAACCACACACTGGTGCTGTGTCGAGACGAGTCCATCTGAGGACTCCATCTGGTGTCCAAATCAGCGAGGTTTAAACTGTTTTTTATATGAAATGTCAGCACAGTCGGTATTATTTTTAAGAAGATTTTGAAGAAAACTATTTTCCAGTGCTATCTTTGATGAAATGACCAAATCAAACCAACTCTTGAGTCAGTTTTATAGCAGCACATTTTTGAAAAAAAATACTGTTTGGTGCTTGTTTCCTGTGATTTTTGTCAAAGTTTATTGTTCACAGATTTAGTTTGAACCCGATTCCTAAAATGACATTCTGTAAAATGTCCTTAACAAAATAAACAAAAAGTTAAACATATTTCTATTAACAAACTCTACCAAGAAAATGAAGGAACAAAGAAAACAAATGAACAACGTACAACAAAGTAAGAAGGAAACCAATAAAAATGATGCAGTGATATTACAGTTCAATGTGGATATTTCTGTTTTAAGAACCAAGGTTTATCTTAAGGAATTTAAAAATGAGGTCAAATTAGTTTTGAGAATGACGTGACCAGCTCACCCTCCACTCTCCCCTTAATCTGTGCCTATTGTCCTTCTTTGTCCAACGTTTCTGGCAGCTTTTGAAATGAACATTCCCTGATGTAATGATGGACATGGCTCTCGGATGACATGTTGTCAGTGATGAATAACATATTTGGTTAAACCGGTTTCTCCTAAGCTTTTCATGTTCCTTCATTGTCAGGTGGGCCCCCTGCACTGAAGCCAGTCCCAGCCCCTCCTTTCTCCACTCACCTAATATCTTCCACCTTTTAAATGGGTTAAGTGCCCTATTGACATTAAAGGACGATATTTATTCCCCCCTAAAGTTTTGATTATATGATCAATTCAATATCTTACACACCTTCACTTGATCATCAGCTTTTATTGTAATGATCATGTTGGATGTCTGACATGCAGCCTACTGAATGATTATGACCTGGTTAACAGGAACCCTCCTGCTGCAGAATACATGCTCATACACCTAATGCCTGGTTCACACAGAAATATAATTATGCTCATTTCTGACCCAATCTTCCCCTTCCAACAATATTAAGGACGCCCCCATTCTAGTGATGGTTCTAAAGATAATCTAATGCGCTTCTCCTGCTGTGAGTGGTGTGTTAAGAGTGATCTAGTTTGCCTGGAAGGACGTCGGACAACGCCCCAACTTCCAATCCGGGATATTCAAGATGTTGGATTGTCTCTGCCAGATATCCTAACGTGTGGGTTGTTCCCTGAAAACAGATGAGCTACATGTTGAATGTGACATGTAGCCAATCACAAAAGTTTGTTCAGCACATTTGTTTCTACTGTAATTAACCAGGAAATATCAGAACAGGACAACCTAAACAGTGTGTAAAGACTTTTCCCGAGAGAAATGAACACAAGAGTTCACCTTCATAGCATAGTTAAGCAAGTAGAGCCCCTGCTCTCCACTCCTTTAACCAACATCTCCTCTTTTGTAATGTTTTTTCTGTTAAAGTTAGTCCACAAACTATCGCCACTGCTTCTTCCTCGTCTGCATTGTTTCTTTAATCTAAACTCACGCTTGATGTCAAGAGGTTTTGCGAGATTTCCAGTCTGACATCTGAATGTCCGTGAGTGAAATCGGGTCATGTGTGTTGTGTTGTGCTTGCCATGTGGCTGTACACCTCACACTGTACAACCAAACCTGTTATATCTACCTCTCTATCTCTTTTGTTATCGTCATGTGTGGGATCTCTCAGGCTATGAAAATCAATCGACGGTGTTGAGATCTCGTCGTGAGGACCAGGCGTAGTTAGTGTGATTAAGAAACATCGGGAGAACAAACGTTGCTGTGACTGTAGCAGAAACTACAAATCAGAGACATGACATTGAAAGACTTAAAGTGGCTAGCAAGCTAGTGGCTGAAACAAAGAGGGTAGGGGTCAACCAATGTATCCATAGCGGAATCCCGGAACTAATATGAATACTGGGAGATGTAGTTTAATGTAGTTTAGTTGTATATGATGCATGTTTGGACTAAAAGCTTGAGGTACATGTGCATAAGGTCTTACTAGTGTTTGTGTCAGAAATGTTTACTGTTAATCAAGTTCAACAGTAGAAGAAAAGTCAGGAAACTCTACAAACATTATTGTGTGATGAGGGGTGATAGAATTGGTGGCATGCTTTTTTTTTAGAAATCTTTTAGTCCGGCATGATTAATAAATAATAAACCAATGTGCTTTTGTTCAGACTGAAACTGTCTCCAAGCCCATCCCCTCAAGTGATGGTTTCCAGAGTATCAGGATCCTCCTCTACCCGTTCTTCCAAGAGGAAGAGAGCTGAAGTGGAGTCTCAGGATTTGTCAAAGATGGGGAAAGGAGAAGAACAGCTGTTGGTGTCAGAGGAAGCCACAGCTAATGGAGCTGTCACCATATCACCCACTGACATGGATGGGAATGCAGTCACACTGAACAATGAGAGTGAACAGGTTTGTAAGACGTTATCATTCTGTCAGTTCATAGGCACAGTGTTCCCTGTTGGACTCTTTGCTGCTGCTCTCTGTTTCTCTGTGGGTCGGAGCGCTGAACATCAACAGGACAGTAAAGCTACAGAGGTTGGACAATGAAACTGAAACACCTGGTTTTAGACCACAATAATTTATTAGTATGGTGTAGGGCCTCCTTTTGCGGCCAATACAGCGTCAATTCGTCTTGGGAATGACATATACAAGTCCTGCACAGTGGTCAGAGGGATTTTAAGCCATTCTTCTTGCAGGATAGTGGCCAGGTCACTACATGATACTGGTGGAGGAAAACGTTTCCTGACTCGCTCCTCCAAAACACCCCAAAGTGGCTCAATAATATTTAGATCTGGTGACTGTGCAGGCCATGGGAGATGTTCAACTTCACTTTCATGTTCATCAAACCAATCTTTCACCAGTCTTGCTGTGTGTATTGGTGCATTGTCATCCTGATACACGGCACCGCCTTCAGGATACAATGTTTGAACCATTGGATGCACATGGTCCTCAAGAATGGTTCGGTAGTCCTTGGCAGTGACGCGCCCATCTAGCACAAGAATTGGGCCATGGGAATGCCATGATATGGCAGCCCAAACCATTACTGATTCACCCCCATGCTCAGAAAAATAGTAAATACAATTATATATTTTCTTTAAAATTAATCCTCCTTTTTTATGTTGTTTTATTACTTTTTGAGAGATTCCTTTTTACTTATCAGAAACATACTTTTTGGTTGAATGAAATAAATTTTAAATCAATATTTTCCAGGTGTGTGACTAATTTATGGCTTCACTGTGTGTGTGATGTTTTGCAGGACCAGCCTTTGGGCAACTGGAGACTGAAGAGACGGGTTGATGATGGAGAGGAGGTCATCTTCAAGTTCTCTCCCAAATTTGTTCTTAAGGCTGGACAGTCAGTGACGGTAAGATCTGAAGGCAGAAGAAGTTCTTTATGTTTCCAGTTGTGGCATACAGATTCATGCTATTATCTGATTTCAGAATCACCTTTATTGCCAATTGTGTGCACACAAACATTTTTCCCTGGTAGACAATCTGCAGGGGGTCCAGCAGGGCCTGTGATGTTGTTCAGGTGCTACAACGCCTGTGGCTCAAAGGATTTCATGACTACAGACGTCAGGGCGACAGGCTTGTAGTCATTTAATCCTGTGATGGGTTCATTGTTATTGTATTGGTCTGATCTGGACACGCATGTCCTCACAGAAACTTGATGGATGATGTCACCACCTCAGTAAGTTGGTTTAAATCGGTGGCTGAAGTTTCTGTTCATATTAAATAAATATAAATACATTTCAGTGAAGGCCATAAACAACAAAACATTCTCATTCCTGCAACATTTCATCTGTATCACATGGTCTGCATCTCTTTTAGCTTTATGTTTGTGATTGTATGAATGCTTTTGCAAGGGCCTGCAACTGGACACCTTTGTTGGTTTTGTACACAGGTTTGGTCTGCTAATGCTGGTGTATCACACAGCCCACCTTCTGACTTGCTTTGGAAGAGCCAAGCTTCCTGGGGAACAGGAAGCGTCATGGTTACCTCTCTGAACAATGTCGACGGCGAGGTAAAATATCCACGCATGAATTATTATCTGCCTTTTGTTTGATATGGCTGGACTCAGGTTTGCTGGTTTTTGTGGGCTGACTATTACAGGAGGTCGCCAGGAGAAGCGTAACCAAGACTCAGATGGAGGTTGAAAACGGGGAGGGGGATGAAGAAGACATGGCTCAGAAGGTGACTGCACTTATTTGTCATTTCAGATTTAACCTGATAAACTCCCTGTTTTAGTGTTAATGATACCAGTTCAGCAGTGAAAGAACATGAGCCCTCACCAATCCTCCACATGAAGTTTTTAGTGAATGCACATTTTAGAGCCTATATTCAGCCACATATGGCTTCATTATAATAACTGACTAATCCATGTTATATCTGTGCCTTATAAAGAGTTCTAATGTGAACATTAGGAGAGCCAGAGTAGTAGATATGTTGCATCTTGGAGCTAGTTTTGGCCAGTATCATGTTTTTGGTGCTGAAATGATCCTCTGTATATGGACTTATAATTCTACATATGTTGTTGCATTATCATTATTACTGTGAGTAATTTTAGGGCATTTTGAAGCATTTTATGCTCCAGTTATTTTTAGCACTTCTTTTCTGTAGTGGAGCGGGCGTCCCAGTAAACAGAGGCTATTGCTCCTAAACGCAACTCACTTTTACAGTGCAGTTTATGTCCTACAGGGTCACACTGAGAAGGCTTTGCTGTCTTTACAAGAAAGACACTGGTTGAAAAGCTTCAGTTAAAGTCTATGATTTTGGCAGTGCTGAGTATAATCAGACCTGTGGCTGCTAAGAAGCTCCACAGACAGACCTGAGGAAGGCAAACATCTGGTAAAGTGTTACATTCTTTTGGATTAGCTGCTAGATGATGAGTAGTTTGTGGATTAATTTAATTTAACTGGTGAGGATTTCTTCTGATTGTAGTCAAGAGGAAATATGTTACTACACCCCATGTAAAAGAATAACCCCGCCCCCAGACAAATGTTGAAAAATTGTCACCAAAGTGGGCGGTGCCAAATGTGAGGATGAGCGGAGGGGGTTAAGCGAGGGTGTGGTCAGGAGGATGAGGGAAAGTGGCGGCTGGCTTCATTTCACAAATTGAAACATGGGGAGAGAGCAGAGTGATGCTGGTAGTTTGGCCACAGATAGATGTTTGAGGTGGACAATTTTTCACACCCCTCATCACCGGAAGCTCGACGTCCGGTGGTGGCACCAGTACGCCCGAGCCTTATCGGATCAAGCTGCTGGCTCAAGGCGCTGACTCTGCTGGTGCTGCCGAGGCAGTGTAGAAGCAACTCCAACTCCTGACTCGCTACGGGGGCATGTCTAAATGAGATGGTTTTATTCCTGAACGCCTGGCTGTGACACAAGCTGTATCGTTGGAAGCAATGGGAAAATTCAACTGCAGTAACCCCCGTTCAACCCAAAGAGGGCAGCACTAAGATGGTTATAGGACAGATATTCTCGAATTTAATATGTTTACATATAATTTAAAACAAATTGCACAGTAACATAAAGATAGCCCCGTTTATACAGTTTATTTGCAAAAAAGTTGATTTGGGGTTTAGATCGTCTTTAAAAACCTCCTCTGCCCAAATATAAAGTCCAGAAATGGCAACATGTTTTGATTCAGCTTTTACTGCCTGTTGTCTTCATCTTCAATTAAAGCCTTAAGGAAGCATTAAGCCTGATGGAAAATCTGTTTAATGTTGTCATAATCAAGTCTGGTTTTAGTGTGATTACATTAAAACACAAAACCTAAAAATTGAAAATGCTACCATTAAAACCAGTAACCAGTTTTCCCCATTACATTGCTTCAGCTTATTCAATCCAAATGTAATCTGTTAAAACTTGGAAGTAATTGAAATATGATGCTGGAAAGATTCAGCCAGTCAGAATCTTTAGCAACTCCATCCAGAAAGAAGTGGCTCTCTACCAGCGCAGCTTTCTACAACATTTAATATTCATTTATTGGTTTGTTTGTCGTCATCTTTTGGATGCAGTTTGTCATGACGTAATATTTTCAGAAATGTTTCTATTTTCTTCCAATAAATGGATCCGACCATGTTTGTGTTTCCTTCAACAGGGCAAAGTGTCATCGAGAGAGTGCACCATCATGTGAAGCCCTCTGGTTATTTTTAAGTTTTTGAGCTACTTTCTCTATTTTCAGTTTTTTAAATGTGTTTTTTTTTTTATTGAGAGACACTCGGGTGATTTGATCTGTTGTTCATCATCTGGTGTCTTTGTTGTTAAAGAAAATCTTCCTCCTTATGAATATGGGACATCTTTTCCTCTGAATATAAATAGTAATATGAGTGGAGCCAAAAATCAAGTGGTGTTTCAGCTGAACGTCCCCACATTAATATGGTAAATGAGTGAATGGATGCTTTCATTGGTTCTCCTTTGCTCCTCTACAACTGACACCGTGGTTGACACCTTCAAGACAAGCTAAGCACAGTTTTCTCTCCACTGCTTTCCTTTGAAAACCAGACCCCTCTCTATCAGACATCCTAGACATTAGTTACCAGCCAGAAACACTTCTGTGGATGTTATGGTTTTCACCTGCAGACATTACTTTAACTGCTGTCAGTTTCTGAGCAGAACTGGTCCATCCCACTGAATTTTATCTGTATTTTTCTGTCACTTTTTTTTTTTTTTTTTTTATATACATAGGCTCATTAGATGATCACTAAATTCATCATCAACATTTGTGTATGGAAATGTTTGAGTTTAAGATTTTCTATCTCAATACTAAAGTGTGTAAACCAATTTTAGCTGTTGATAAATGTAGATCTGTCTGGAATGTATTTGCTGCCATTGACTGGTTTGCTGTGTCGATCTTGATTGGCTACGTAAGAGCACGTAAAACACTAGAAGGTAAGCTTGCCAGCCCCCAGTACAGGAACAATGTGTCCCAGTACAACAGCCAGACATTCACAGGATTTGGATTCAAAATTGTACTTTATTATTATTTTTTTTTTAGACAAATAGTATATTTTTTAATAATTTTATATTTTAAATATACATATTTAAATATTATTATTATTTTCAATTTTGGCAAATTAAACTTTTTAGTGCAGTTCCTACCAGGACAAGCGATGAAAGCAAATACAAATTTAGTACATATTTTCAAAGTGTGGTTCATTTTAGGTCCTCTAGTCGACTAACAAGATCATGGGTGCTTTGAAGATTTGCTTACTGAATTTAGATTTTAGGCTAAAGACGGAGAGCTCAACATGCACGTTGAGCAGGATCTGACCATATGTGAATACTTTTTATCCTATACCAGAATTTCACACTTCTCCTGTAAGCGACAAAATATGGATCTGGGAAGGTCAGTAGGTAAAGTTTATAGCCGTACGTCCAGGTAGGGAGAGCTACTGCTAGGGCCTCTGCTTCAGTTTGAAAACAACGGTACAGTGATTGTCCCTTAGGAAGGCCTCCAACCTGCAGCCATTTTTACTGCTGTCTTTCCTGTTGACTTCTCTACCTCAGATAGGTGTTTCCCCTGACCTGCAATCCTCCAAGCACTGGAGGCTCTTCAGTTTTAGCAGATGGTGCACATTGATCTGCTTGATGCAAGGCTTGAATTGCTGACCTTGAACATTTTAAAGCCTTTTAATATACGAATCACTATGCTTTTGAACTGGGAGGGATTGTGTTCCTGTAAGTATGCTTTCCCACTGCTGCACATTCTCTCAAAACGTAGGGCAGCACAGTACGGCACAGCCTCTTTCTAATAGAGGTGGCGGCTATGATGGCCCATGGACACTAAGAGCCTTCAGACGTTCTGAGAAAGTCTTATTCACCTTTAACCCTTGCTTTGGACACATATTTTGATGACCTAGGTTTGTCTTTACAGACTGTCCCAAATTTCTTCAACATGTAGCTAATTCTGCATGGAATACGGACCCAGTATTAAGATATTCATCAAGGATTTCATTCCAAAGGGCAAACACCTTCCCGGCTTCGTTGGTAACCCACCATCTTATGCTAAGCTGCATCCAGATCGCATTCACAGTGCTTCACTTTGTCCACATTTATTTCAGTGCAAACTGATTTAAATTAATAATGTCCCACATCTGACAGTGCTTGTCAGCACAAACCAAGCACGAAGTCAGTCTGTAGTTCCGAGACCGGATTGTCTCAAGGCACAAATCTGGGAATCCACTAATCAGGCATTTATGGTAGGTTGGGTCGGATGGAAGCCACTCCTTCACAAGTTGCATGGCAGCCCACCTGGAGTTTGTCAAAAGGCACCTGAAGGACACTTGGACAATGTAAAATAGATTTCTCTGGTGGGCATGAATGCTAGGTCTTTGGATGAAACCAGGCACCATTCATGTGCCATCCCAATACAATTTTTTAGCAGTAGGAAATGGGAGACTATTCAGGATGGGGAGAAAGATGACAGCAGAATTGGCAGAGACATTCTGGACAACAACCTCAATCTGGAGCGATAGTTCTTCTTTTGGCAGAACTCTGCCCAAGCATCCAGCCAAGATATCAAGGGTGTGACTTCAGGACACTTATTTGAATGTCCTTGAGTGGCCGAGTCTTGGTCGGATTGTTTATTTCTGAAAAGATCTGAAAATGACTGTGTGCCAGTTTCCCATCCAACCTGATAGAGATTGAGAGGTTTTGCAAAAAACAATGGACCAAACTGTCCAAAGATAGGTGGGCCAAGCTTCTTGGTTTTTAAAATATCAGCGAAAATCTCAACATTTTTTCACATTGTCATTATGGGGTGTGTGTTTAGAGCTTTAAATAAAAACTAAATTGAATCCATTATGGGACACAACTGGAGAAAAGGGAAGCACTGATTACTTTCTGGGTGGACTGGAAATGCTGTATTCAGCTGAGATGAAACGACCAGGTATGACGAACGATTCCTTCTAGGGTCCTCCATTTGATACTTCAGACATTGATTGAGAGCACTTTGACTTTCTCCCATGGATGTTCAGAATAAATCGTGTTTTGTGAATTGTCTTAATGATTGATGAGCTGTTTAAATAGTTTAAGGCCTTTCTGTAAGGGAATGTCCCTGTTTCTGAGAGCCAAGTGAATCATGTTGGTCTTAATTGCTACTCAAACCTGCTTGGTTTGAGATGTACCAAAGTAGCAGCTGGCTTTTTGCCACCAAACAGCACCAGTCCCCTGCCATGATGGGCCCCTTACACAGGAAGTAGTGTGCTTGTAGGCCAGGGAAAGCAACACTCATGATGAAGTGATTTAGGTGATCATCTAATAATTGGCTTCCCATACAACCTTATCTATATTGTTTTCTGTAGTACATTATACATTTTTGATTTAGTTAGAGGTTCTTTAGTAACTTGCTTGTTTTTGTATGCCGTGATTTATAATTCTAGTTTTTTTCTTAATTTTCAAGTTTGCGATTTTGTAATCACTGTGTTGACGTTTGCATTTATTATGGGATTGGGGTTTTTGTGGCGGGTACATTAGAGTACTAGTTGGTCATTGTTTATATAAAGTAGTTCCTGAACACGGAACCACAGTGTTTGACTTGGACTGAGTGTTGCTTCGATATGAAAACCATCCTGATCTCAGAAGAACATCAGCTTATCAGTAGAGTAAATGGACACCATCTGACTGCTTCACATATTGGATTGTCTGTTCGACGACTTCAGATTGACTGTTTTACGTTAGATGACTTGATTTTGTGAAGATTTTTTTCTAGTCCAAAATTTTAACCGGCACTTGTCTTTCATGTGGGGATATGACATGCCAACATGTCAGTTCTTTCATCCATAATGACCTACTTTTTGTACATGCAATAAAGATTTTACACTTAATTTATGGGATCACTTGTTTTCTTTTATCTTTAGTTCCACAAAATGCTCACAAGTTTTACATTTGTGATAATACTGTACAATTCCCAAAGTGTTTGATCATTATCAAATCAACATATTTCAGATTCAGCTTTAATTGCCAACTTTGTCACATAGACAATGTATAGAGGTATTTGGCACCGTTTCCACTTTGTACATTTACATATTTACAAAGAAAATATCTTTTCATATAGTTATATTTAAAATGTCTTGAGCAGTGTTCATACAAAAGAGGCAGACATGGTGGAGTTATTGCAAATATGCATGGTATTGATCTGGGAACTCAAAGTACTTATCAGACATTCTGGGAAAAGACGCTCTGTGAAGGCTGGTTGGTGCATATAGCACTCTACCAGAAGGTAAAGGTCTAAACAGTTTGTGTCCAGGATGTGTGGCATCTGCAGCTGCCTTTTTCCTGACTGTAGAGTTGTAGTCTGGATGGAGGGAAGGTCAGCCCTGATGGTTCTCTCTGTAAACCTAATTGGTTGTTCTAGTTTGAACCTGTCCTGTTTTCTGAATGAGCCAGTGGTCAACGAACACAGGACAGACTGAATGATGGCAGTGTAGATGATGACCAGCAGCTCCGGTGGAAGGTTGTACTTCTTGAGATGCTGTAAGAAGTTTAGTCTCTGTTGGTCCTTCCTTTGAACAATGTCTATTTGTGTGGACCAGCTCAGGAAGAAAGTGTGTTCCTAGGAACCACAAGTGATTCACTGTTGCTGAGGATTGTGAGGGGAGGCAGTGTGGGGAGTGTTCTCCAGAAGTTCATCTCCGCCGTCTTCAGTGGGCTGAGTTCAAGACATTTGTGAACAGAGGGAAGAGGAGTGGGTAGATTACACACCCCTGGGTGGGTTAACGTCTAATGGAGGATGTCTGTGTTGATGGTTTTTGAAGGCCAAGTCCACAAATGGGATCCTGGCGTACATAGAGGTGGTACAGGATGAAGTGTAGTCCCAAGTTGACTGCATCATCTGCAAACCTATTTGCCTGTTAACCAAACAGCAGGGGGCCTGTAATGTCCTTCAGACAGCAGGGGGCTTGTAATGTCCTTCAGACAGCAGGGGGCTTGTAATGTCCTTCAGATGCTTCAACATCAGTGGCTCAAAGGACTTGACCACAGATGTCAGGGCCACAGGCCTGTAGTCATTTAATCCTGTGATGGTGGATTTCTTAGCGACCAGGATTATGGTGGAGCATTTGAAGCACGAGGAAACCTCATACAGCTCCAGAGACTTCTTGAAGATCTGAGTGAAGTTGAGGGCCAGTGGGTCAGCACAGGTTCAGAGGGAGACTTATGAGGTCACAGAGCTACTCTGGAAACATAAATAAGCATATGGCTCGATTCCAACCTGCCCTACCACTTATACAGTGCCTCCAGAAAGTATTCACAGTGCTGCACTTTTTTCACATGTAGTCAAGTCACAGCTTTCACCCTGGTTGGACTCCATTTAAGTTGTAGAAACATCTCAAAGATGATCATTGGAAACGGTATGCACCTCTGTTCAATTTTGAGCTTCATGTCAAAGTCTTTGAATACTTACATAAATGTGGTTTCTTAGTTTTCTATTTGTAATAAATTTGCAACAATCTCAAACTTCCACATTGTCATAATTAGGTACTGTGTGTAGAATTTTGAGGAATGAAAGTAATTTGATACCATTTAACTGTACCATAACTAAATGTTGAAAATGTGCAGCACTGTGAATACTTTCTGTATGCATTGTACAGGTCCTTCTCAAAATATTAGCATATTGTGATAAAGTTCATTATTTTCCATAATGTCATGATGAAAATTTAACATTCATATATTTTAGATTCATTGCACACTAACTGAAATATTTCAGGTCTTTTATTGTCTTAATACGGATGATTGTGGCATACAGCTCATGAAAACCCAAAATTCCTATCTCACAAAATTAGCATATTTCATCCGACCAATAAAAGAAAAGTGTTTTTAATACAAAAAACGTCAACCTTCAAATAATCATGTACAGTTATGCACTCAATACTTGGTCGGGAATCCTTTTGCAGAAATGACTGCTTCAATGCGGCGTGGCATGGAGGCAATCAGCCTGTGGCACTGCTGAGGTCTTATGGAGGCCCAGGATGCTTCGATAGCGGCCTTTAGCTCATCCAGAGTGTTGGGTCTTGAGTCTCTCAACGTTCTCTTCACAATATCCCACAGATTCTCTATGGGGTTCAGGTCAGGAGAGTTGGCAGGCCAATTGAGCACAGTGATACCATGGTCAGTAAACCATTTACCAGTGGTTTTGGCACTGTGAGCAGGTGCCAGGTCGTGCTGAAAAATGAAATCTTCATCTCCATGAAGCTTTTCAGCAGATGGAAGCATGAAGTGCTCCAAAATCTCCTGATAGCTAGCTGCATTGATCCTGCCCTTGATAAAACACAGTGGACCAACACCAGCAGCTGACATGGCACCCCAGACCATCACTGACTGTGGGTACTTGACACTGGACTTCTGGCATTTTGGCATTTCCTTCTCCCCAGTCTTCCACCAGACTCTGGCACCTTGATTTCCGAATGACATGCAGAATTTGCTTTCATCTGAAAAAAGTACTTTGGACCACTGAGCAACAGTCCAGTGCTGCTTCTCTGTAGCCCAGGTCAGGCGCTTCTGCCGCTGTTTCTGGTTCAAAAGTGGCTTGACCTGGGGAATGCGGCACCTGTAGCCCATTTCCTGTACACACCTGTGCACGGTGGCTCTGGATGTTTCTACTCCAGACTCAGTCCACTGCTTCCGCAGGTCCCCCAAGGTCTGGAATCGGCCCTTCTCCACAATCTTCCTCAGGGTCCGGTCACCTCTTCTCGTTGTGCAGCGTTTTCTGCCACACTTTTTCCTTCCCACAGACTTCCCACTGAGGTGCCTTGATACAGCACTCTGGGAACAGCCTATTTGTTCAGAAATGTCTTTCTGTGTCTTACCCTCTTGCTTGAGGGTGTCAATAGTGGCCTTCTGGACAGCAGTCAGGTCGGCAGTCTTACCCATGATTGGGGTTTTGAGTGATGAACCAGGCTGGGAGTTTTAAAGGCCTCAGGAATCTTTTGCAGGTGTTTAGAGTTAACTCATTGATTCAGATGATTAGGTTCATAGCTCGTTTAGAGACCCTTTTAATGATATGCTAATTTTGTGAGATAGGAATTTTGGGTTTTCATGAGCTGTATGCCAAAATCATCCGTATTAAGACAATAAAAGACCTGAAATATTTCAGTTAGTGTGCAATGAATCTAAAATATATGAATGTTAAATTTTCATCATGACATTATGGAAAATAATGAACTTTATCACAATATGCTAATATTTTGAGAAGGACCTGTATATATAAAAAAAAAACACACATGTGCATTCTGCTCCTTTTTTTACTAATTCCAGTTGTTTGGATTGATGTTGATATACAATATGGGTTATGGAAACCCAAATTAAATTCTGTGTTTATGCAAACAATTTTGGCCATTGAAATTGATTATGATTCTGAGTACATTTTCTTTATATAGCATGTTTCACTGATAAAAATCACAACGTGCTGCATAAAGGCAAAGCATTAAAACATGATTAAAAACATAAATGACAAAGATAAATATAGGGGAGACCTGGGACAGTTGCAAAATTGTATTGCTATTTTTATTAAAAATATGTTACAATAATATTACAGTGTTTCTACCAGCTAATATCACATCACAATTATATATTTGCCTAGATAAAATATAGATAGGCCTTATATGCAGATGTAAAATTGAAATAAAATAGTGTAGGCTTTTAGTAACAATGGAAGAATGGAACAATTTGTAAGCAAATTAACTTTTTTTTTTGTCAATT
The DNA here is from genome assembly GCF_021462225.1 of Girardinichthys multiradiatus. Lineage (NCBI taxonomy): Eukaryota > Metazoa > Chordata > Actinopteri > Cyprinodontiformes > Goodeidae > Girardinichthys > Girardinichthys multiradiatus. Next base: position 47,047,313 of record NC_061802.1, on the reverse strand, counting down.
GTCAGTACCAACATTCATTATGCAAAGTTTACCTTTGAGAAAACCTGGCTGAGGAGGATAGTATTCGCTGTATCATCCTTTGCACATAAACGTAAAATGATATGGTCACAGACATCTGCACATGCACCCACACAAAAACCTGTCCCCGCTCTAACCGGATGAACTACATTATATTTAAGTAAAAATGTATGAACAAACATTAATAATACTGTTATGTGGTCTGTTTTATATTAATAGGGACAGTTGGAACAGTTGTTGCAACCTGTCCTGCTGGGTGGGGGGAAGGGGGGTTACTGACTCCTAGGGAAAGCTGGAAAATGTTCCTGTGCGTGCAGTATTTTATCTCTCAGCATAACAGCTGAGGGGTAAAATTAAAAGGGTTAGTACTGCATTCCAGTGCATATCGGTCTACTTAAAGCACTGTCAATAGGAATTTCCATCATGGAAGAAGTGGAGGTGGTGGAGGAGTATAAATACCTCGGTGTTCACCTGGACAACAGACTGGAGTGGAGATGCAACTGTGAAGCCATCTACAAGAAGATGAGCAGACTACTTTTTTTTTTTTTTTGGTTTTACTTTCTTTTTAATTTTGTGGCACTAGTGGCCTTTATTTGTAAAATGACCAATTGGAAATAGGGTGGAGAGAGAAGGGAAGACATGCAGCAAAGGTCAACGGATTGTGACTCAAACCTGTAATGGCGAGGAATGTAGCCTCCGTATACGGGTCGCCTGCTTCACCCCTGCGGCCCGCAGCACAAATAGCAGAATGTACCTCTTGGGGAAGCTTAGCTTATTAAGTGTTTGCAGCAAGATGCTGCATATCTTCTATAAGTCTGTTGTGAAGAGTGTGATCTCTTCTGCCATCATCTGCTGGGTAACAAATCCTGTCAGGGTGAATGGTGAATGCTGGGGTGAATCCGATTGTGCATATAAAGATTCTTCATAAAATTAAAAACATTATGGAGAACCCCGAGCATCCTCTTCATCAGACTGCAAAATCCTGCAAATCCAGGCTTCAGATCAACTGTAAGACAGACCTCGGCAGGAGATCCTTCCTGCTTACAGCAATCAGCATCTACAACAGCTCTTTGCAGAATCCTGCTAAATATGAGACTCAACAACATTTAATGTAATTAATTTTGTATTACTCTTTTTCTAAATGAGAGGTTTACAAACGCTAAGATTCATATGCTATCAACAACTTCTGAAAGGGCATACAAATATGTCATGAACGTCTAATAGTTTAACTCACAACATCTGAGTTACTGGAGGCACACACGTTCCTTGTGTTGTCATAGGAAACACAAAATAAATCAGGAAGAGAACTGTGAACCTCCACGAGGCTGGTTCCTCCTTGGGTCCAGTTTCAAGATGCCTGAAGGTGTCTCCTTCATCTGTTTGCACATTATAAACAGCATGGGAATGTCCAGCCATCATCATCACGTCCTTGTGAAGATGACTCTGAAGCTGGTGTCATTATCCACTGTGAAAGTAGTCCTGTACCAACCTGGGCTGAAGGGCAACTTGGGAAAAGAAGATGAAACTAAAACCAAAGTGTGCCACGATGACTGTTGTTAAATTTTGAGGAAAGAGGGGGAAGCTTGCCATCCTGAGAACACCACACCAACTATAAAGTACAGTGGTGTATAGTAAATATAAAGTACATCATACTGTGGGGCTGTTTGGCTGCAGGAGGGACTGGCGCACTTCACAAAACAGATGCCATCCTCAGGAAATAAAAGTATATTGAAATATAAAATGATTTAAGAAACTGTTCTCTTTGATTACCAGCTGATTCTAGATATGATTAATCTATCTTTAGTAAATGGATATGTACCACAGGCTTCTATGGTAGCTGTAATTAAACCTTTACTTAAGAAAACTTCGCTTGATCAAGATGATTTACTAAATTACAGACCTATATCCAATATTCCATTTTTATCTACCTGAGAAAATAGTTGCTAATCAAATGTGTGAACATTTACACAGCAATGACGTGTTTGAAGAGTTTCAGTCAGGGTTCAGAGCTCATCATAGCACTGAAACAGCTCTGCTGAAAGTCAGTCAATCATTTTCTATGCCGCTTCTTCCATAGTGGGTTGCGGGGGAGCTGGTGCCTATCTCCAGCAGTCTATGGCCGGGAGGCGGGGTCACCCTGGACAGGTCACCAGTTCATTGCAGGGCAACACACAAACAACCATGCACACTCATTCACACACGTAAGGACAATTTAGAGAGACCAATTAACCTAACGGGTTAAGTCTTTGGACTGTGGGAGGAAGCCGGAGTACCCAGTGAGAACCCACACATGCATGAGGAGAACATGCAAACTCCATGCAGAAAGACCCCAGGCCGGGAGTTTAACCCAGGTGCAAGGCAACAGTGCAACCAACTGTGTCAGTGTGCACTGCTGAAGGTCACTAATGATATATTATGGCCTAAGATGATGGACTTGTGTCTGTACTTGTTCTGTTAGATCTCAGTGCTGCATTTGATCCAGTCCATCACAATATTCTCAGAAAGGCTGGGACATGCTGTAGGGATCAGCACTAAGGTGGTTTATATCTCATTTGTCTGACAGATTCCAGTTTGTTCATGTAAATCATAAATCATTTTCGAACTCCGGTTAATTGTGGAGTACCACTGGGTTCAGTTCTTGGGCCAATTCTCTTTAGAAGATTAAATTAAACATATTGTTCATGCAAGGGCACAATGACTGGATTAATGGTGTTATTCATTTAATACGGGCTTGTTACTGTCCCATTCACAAAGTGTAGGGCAGTTCTGTATTGACTAGCCCAAAATGTAACACCACCACCATCAAAGGCTCGTCCTGATGCATAGCTCTCTTCCTGACGTCTCCAACATCATTGCCAGCCATCATTTCTGCTCAACATGAATCACCTTTCATCAGGAAACAGCACCGAGGCACACTGGTCCTTCGTCCAGCATGAATGGTCCCTGGCCAATGAAAAACGATGATGCCTGTGCCTGGTGCTGTGGTCAGGTACCCTTTAGAGGAGGTTTGATCAGTTATTAAACCCTCCTCTGATTTTATGCAGGCTACTGAATTTAACTGTAATGCTGTGTCAAAGAATATGAGAAAGCTTGGTTCCTTATTTCTTGGGAAAAACTAACCGCCTATGCTGTATTGGACTTCTAACACAGTCACGCTTGCTGTTTGTCAAAAACCACAGCCGCTGCAGATTTTTAAAACAAGAACCTCTGTCCCACACATCCTTGTATGTTATAAAAATGTATAAAAATGTGTATATTTTAAGATTTGTAATGCAAGATTGGACAGATGTGGGTTATTTTGTGTCAGAGTGCAAAAAAGAATCTGATTGGGCAGTGGTACCACAAGTTTCTAATCTTCTGTTTTCTAAAAGACTTGCTGCATTTAAAAGGCCATTTTAAACACAGTGCATTGTCAAAAGTACTGTTCGGCTAGTTCCAGAAAGTGATCCTTTCTCCCAGTATTGCTCATTTGTTGAAATTGATGTCACAATACACCCCTTGTTAGCCCAGGTGCCTGCTGGTCTGTGGGCAAAAAAGTAAATATGATGTGGGACTCATAAAAGGCCGTGAACCTGTCGTTCTGACTCCAAAATCTAATTACAGACCCTGTGTGAAACAGTACACGCTCAAACCTGAAGCCATAGCAGGAATCAAACCTGTTTTCTAATCACTTTCGAGAGAAGAAATTATTGTTTCTTGTGAAAATTCTCCTGTAAGAACCAGTGGTGTTTTGTTAACGATGACAAAATGATTTCGTTGATGCCCCTTTTTCTCATGACAATAACGAGACGATGACGAGATCAACATGGCTCTTGGGTGAGTAAAACATGACAAGATGTTTGTGGGTTTTCGTTGACGAGACGAGACTAGATGACATTTAATGAAGGGTAAGGGGTATACCATAAAATGTCAACGCTAGCACAAAACAAAATGTCTGCATTTAAACTTAGCAGGGATCATCTTAAATACAGCTCTGATCAAATCAAACCAAAAGAGGTTAAATGAGCATGTTATCTGTCTGAGTTATAAAAGCAAACCTTGACTGTTATAGCTGCTGTTTTAACAGTCTAATGTATGAAGAATTGACAAGGAGTTTCAGTAGCAGAAAATTTGGATTCATGTGAGAGAAGACTGTTGCTGTGATTCTAAACTATTTGAAACCTCTTTGAATTGTGTACATTTATTTTTAGACAGGATCCTGACGATTATTAAAGGAAAATAGATCAATCAAAGCATTGTGTCTCTGTCTGTGATGTTTTGTCTTTGTTTTGTTAGAATGAATGAGTGTTTGTTCATATGTTGCATGACACAATAATTCATGTTTAGAATGGTTCTTAACCCTAGATTGATTAAAACCTTGAGTTTTCAGGACAATTTAAAAGAAGAGTGTTCCTGAGGTAAGTGGATATTAACAGTTTTCCAGTCTGTGCTGCATTAAGATGGGGTTAGAAGGGAAAGGCTGTAGGACCGCCCACGGCTCACCAATGGACTGCCTATCAGCGGATGATTACCCCTGGTTCCACCCACCTACCAGGTTTTTTTTACACCTTTACTTCCCATAGCAGCGTTCAGCAGTACCACCCTTCCCCTTCTGAGTTTAAGAATATTTGAGAGACAAAAGAGAGAGAGGAAAAAAATGGGGCTTGCCATGGTTGCTATGCTAAATGCATGTTTATATAAGTAGAAAGCATAAAGTTTTAGATTTCAGCATTACACCATCAAAGGTTAATTAAAATAGTTTAAATTACTTTTGTTTATAGAATATTTGTGGATTTTTTAGATTACTCATTTTCCCTGGTGCCATTAAAATAGCTAAACGTTCAAATTATGCCAAAACTAATTTCTTTAATTCTCCGCAGTATGGTCCTGGTTGCTGGCAAACTTTTCACTCATTTTGCTAAACGGATGCGTGTGTTGAACCATGCGTCAAAGGAAGCGAGGTCAGCCTTAATAAAAAAAGCGGGTTACAAAAGTTTTAGTACAGCTCCCCACGGTCCCATCCTGAAAACCTGTTCTCATTTTTTGGTAAATGTTAATCGTTAGAGGTTTTCATTTCTTCAACAAATTATACACCTCCACAGATTAGACCATTTGAAATCCTCTTTGGGTATTCTGAAACTATGGAAAAACGACCATCCTTACACCACCATGTCACAAGGGGAGAAGTTTGTCTGCAACCCTATGTCAAGCCATTAGCAGGACCTATTCATCTACACTAACTGCAGTCTACTAGCTGAGGAGGAAACAGTGGAAGTCCAGAAGCTGGAGATGACTACATCAGATCTTACTGGTCGCCCACACCGCTGTTAATGGTAGCAGAGCTTGTTTTCTGGATACACGCATCACACTGCAAGAAAGTCCCAGCTCCTCCAGATTTCCCTGGCTCCCAGAACACAAGGAATCCTCCTCCTGGATAAGGTTGTGAGGACAGTGTGCCACCACAAGAGAACTGTAAGCTGATCACCGGCGGATAATTGAAGGTGGTTGAAGAACACTGTTTTTACAAAGGCACAATAACTCCTTAACTAGTGCAACGTTGTTTAAAACAAACATTTTAATTCTGGTACAGGACGAGAAGATGTGTGTTCTCAACCTTAGGCCTTCAACGAAGATGTGCAGAAGATAAGACTTTTTTGCATGTTTGTTGTTTATGGTATTTACCATCGTTATGTTACGTTGGCTTTTTACTTTCCATGTGTTTTCTTTTTTATCAAAAGCTTCTGACAGCTGTCTCTACGGCAGTACAACTGAGACAGGTAACCATAAAGAGGTCCCTAAGAATACCATGGTAGCCCCTCCTAACCGGAGAAAGTGGTCCCTCTGATGACTGACAGCGTTAATAACCCTCATAATTCAAGTGATGATTTCCGTATTGTTTTAAGAATATTCATTATTTATTCATTGAATGTTTCTTGATTCCAATGATGCTTCTGTAGATGAGTAATGAACACACACAGTGTTGATGATTTTTGAATCATGTTTCTTAGTTTTATTTCTTATTCCATTTTATCTTTTTTATTATTGTTTTTTTAAATTATTGTTTTCTGGTCATTCCTTTACCATTTACGTGACCGCTTTGACGGATGTTTTGTGTGAGTATTTTCCTGCCTGATTATGTGTTAATGCAAAAATCTGTTTTAGCTTCCGTCTGACAGGTTTTTTGCTCACACGGGGGATGATGACTATATCATTTTTCTTTTACTATTCTAGGTATTATTCCGTTTCTTCATACTTTTATTCATTGTAAGATTGCTTGCCTTTCTTTTTAATCTGTGTCAATCATACATGAAATAAGTTTCATGTATGTATATTCCGGTGCTGGTCATAAAAGTAGAATATCATGAAAAAATTGATTTATTTCAGTAATTCCATTCAGAAAGTGAAACTTATATATTATATTCATTCATTACACACAGACTGATATATTTTAAATGTTTATTTCTTTAAATGTTGATGATTATGACTGACAACTAATGAAAACACCAAATTCAGTATCTCAGAAAAGTTGAAAATTACTTCATTTTTACTTTTAATTTTTAGAAATGTTGACCAACTGAAAAGTATGAACATGAAAAGTATGAGCATGTACAGCACTCAACACTTAGGTGGGGCTCCTTTTGCCTGGATTACTGCAGCAATGCGGCATGGAGTTGATCAGTCTGTGGTACTGCTCAGGTGTTATGAGAGCCCAGGTTGCTCTGATAGTGGCCTTCAGCTCTTCTGAATTGATGACCTTGTGTCATACCAGATTGTGTTTTGAGTTCTTGAGTTTGTGTGTTTGTTCAATTACCTGGTCTAGTCCTTTGTTTTCTGTCTCCCTGCACCACAAGCCCACACCTGTTCTGTGTTTTCCTCTGATTGGCTTGTCACGTGTGTCATTGGCTCCCCCTGCTGTTCAGTTCTGTATTTAACCCCTTTTGTTTACTTCGTGCTGGTTCCTTGTGTTTGTTTGTGTTTGTGTGCACGCTTGCTAACCTGTCCTGCCATGAAAATTAAAGATTCTTCTTACCTGCGAACCTCGACCTCGAGCGTGGTTCCTACAGTCTCTAGAAGTAGAATGGGAGGCAGATCCTTTAGTTATCCTGTGGAACCAGCTCCCAGTTTTAGTCCGTGAGGCAGACACCCTGTCTACTTTTAAGGCTAGGCTTAAAACTTTCCTTTTTGATAAAGCTTATAGTTAGAGTGGCTTAGGTTATCCTGAGCTATCTTCCTTATTTTTTACCTCCGTCTTCTTCCCTCCCTGTTGGTTGGAGTAAGGGGGAGTCAGGTTTAGCCTAAACCGGCTCAGTTATGGTTGAGGTGTAAACACACCCTCCATTTCTGCTACCTGTATGACTCCTTCTCTTTTCCAATGGTTATGGTCAATCTGACAGAAAGAGAGGTATCCCAATCGTTGTGGTTTTTAGTATAACAATGGCCATCAGTGGGCTCTAGATGGACAAACTGTCTACTTTTAAGGCTAGGCTTAAAGCTTACCTTTTTGATAAAGCTTATAGTTAGAGTGGCTTAGGTTATCCTGAGCTATCTCTAGTTATGCTGTTATAGGGTTAGGCTGCTGGAGGACATGATGACCACTTTCACCCTCTTTGCTACATTCTCACACTACTCTCCAATTTTGCTGTTATTTCAGCTTTTAACTGTATGTTCTCTTTCTTTTCTCTTCCTAGAAGCTACAACTGGCCTGACTCTGTGTCTACCTGTGACATTGTTGAGGTAGGACACTGGCCGTCAGTTAACTCTTACATTACTCCTCACCTCTCCCCGACTCTTTTTATTTGGCACCCCAAAGGGCAATCCTCAATCAGAGATCAGTTGTACGTTTCCACAAGTTTATTAAAACCAATCTGAATTCAGAGAGGATACATCACACTTACACGGGTACCTGGAAACGTCTGTGTGTTGTCCGTTTTGGAGGGGCCACAATACCTTTATATACCCCTCGCTGCTACGCAGCACACATACACAACCATCCTGTCTGTAAATATCTCCCCAGCAACAATGTAACCGTTTCCTCATGTCCAAATAAGGAGTACTTCTGGTTCTTCTCTTATAACAAACTTATCCTGTCTGACTCCAGCCTTGTCTCCTTCCCCAATTTATGACCTTGCCCTGTCTGTGCCCTGTACTCCCTTGTGTTGGAAACATTTAAAATACTTAATAGGGTCTGTATTGCTATGCTCAAGCCACGTTCAACAATGTGTGAAATAAAATGCACTATGCAACCCAGAGGCCTGCCAACAGGCCTCCGTGCGTGTGTGTCTGACCCGGATACCATCCGCCCCGCAACAGCGAAGACACCCCTGCATGTGTCCGCAGACCTCTGCACATGTCTGCAGACAAAGGCCAAAAGTGGAAAAATAGGAAATGCCGTGAAAGGTCAAAAAGTCAGCTGAATGTCGGGCGCCAGACAGCTCCAGACATGAAACCAGACAGTCAACCGATACTCGACCGAAATGTTTTCACTCCCCTCTGCTTCACTCCCCTAGGACCCTTCTATGCTTCACTCCCTAAGCTTGACCCCCTCTGCTCTATGTACACATTCCAGTTACACACATAGATGGTTTATATTACACACATAAATAGTTTATATTCTACAACACCTTTCTGGAAGGGGGCATCGTCCAAGCTTCTGCTGGCAAGAACTTAATGCTCACCGTCTACCAATGATCCACATAGCCCTGTCTTTCCGTGTTTAACTCTGTCTCTCCTAGACATAGCTATAAACTGAGCTTTTACTGTAACTAATTATATGTGCTCTCTTTCAGACTCTAACCTTGAAAACTGGCTCAGAGTTTATCTTTTCTTTCTTTCTAGATGAAACGACTAAAGGAGCTACATCCATTAACATTTACTTTTCCTTCCCATAGAAAGTACTCCTGGATCAGTGCTTCTTTGTTCTCTTTGTGTCTCTGCTCTGTTCTCTCAAACCCCCAGTCAGTGGTGGCAGATAGCCGCTCACACTGAGCCTGGTTCTGCTGGAGGTTTCTTCCTGTTAAAAGGGAGTTTTTCCTCTCCACTGTCGCTACATGCATGCTCAGTATGAGGGATTGCTACAAGGTCAACGCCAGTGACTGTCCACTGTCGCTACATGCTCATCTGGGAGAAGGGAATGCTGCAAGTCACTGACTGGATGCAATCTGCTGGATTTCCTTAGATAGAAAACTTTTTTTCCAATTTGAATAAATAACTAAATCTGACAGCACTGTTCAATGATCAGGATTAATTGGAATGTATGTACCCGACTTTGTGAAGTACTTTGAGACAACATGTTGTGAATTGGCGCTATATAAATAAACTGAATTGAATTGAATTGAATAGAATTAGAACTAGACTGAGAGACCATTTTACGGACTTTCCAGGTGTTTTGAGTTACTCAGCTGATTAGAGTGTGGTACCAGGTGTCTTCAATATTGAACCTTTTCACAATATTCAAATTTTCTGAGATACTGAATTTTGGGTTTTCGTTAGTTGTCAGTTATGATCATCTTAATTAAAAGAAATAAACATTTGAAATACAGGGGTTGGACAATGAAACTGAAACACCTGTCATTTTAGTGTGGGAGGTTTCATGGCTAAATTGGACCAGCCTGGTAGCCAGTCTTCATTGATTGCACATTGCACCAGTAAGAGCAGAGTGTGAAGGTTCAATTACCAAGAACACAGTTTTGCTAAAAATATTGAAATATACACAACATTGTGGGTGACATACCAGAGTTCAAAAGAGGACAAATTGTTGGTGCCCGTCTTGCTGGCGCATCTGTGACCAAGACAGCAAGTCTTTGTGATGTATCAAGAGCCACGGTATCCAGGGTAATGTCAGCATACCACCAAGAAGGACGAACCACATCCAACAGGATTAACTGTGGACGCAAGAGGAAGCTGTCTGAAAGGGATGTTTGGGTGCTAACCCGGATTGTATCCAAAAAACATAAAACCACGGCTGCCCAAATCACGGCCGAATTAAATGTGCACCTCAACTCTCCTGTTTCCACCAGAACTGTCCGTCGGGAGTTCCACAGGGTCAATATACACGGCCAGGCTGCTGTAGCCAAACCTTTGGTCACTCATGCCAATGCCAAACGTCGGTTTCAATGGTGCAAGGAGCGCAAATCTTGGGCTGTGGACAATGTGAAACATGTATTGTTCTCTGATGAGTCCACCTTTACTGTTTTCCCCACATCCGGGAGAGTTACAGTGTGGAGAAGCCCCAAAGAAACGTACCACCCAGACTGTTGCATGCCCAGAGTGAAGCATGGGGGTGGATCAGTGATGGTTTGGGCTGCCATATCATGGCATTCTCTTGGCCCAATACTTGTGCTTTTCTTTTCTTTCTGCTCTCGGTGGAGGAGGACACTTTTTCTCTGTCTCCCGCACTCCTCCCATATCTGCCCTGCTTCAGCTCTGTGTCTTGTCTTCTTTTTGGAGCCTCTTTTTGCATATCTTTCAAATTCTGAGTTATGGATTTGGTCAGCTGGTCTCTCAATGCAATTGATCAAATTTTCTCGAGGAGAAGACAGGGTGAAGGAGAGACATTTTTCTCTGGATACACAATGGACTCCTGGCAGAAGTGGAGGATTGTGTGTCCGTCGATAATGTCAGTCGAGGATGTGGAAGATATGTATATAATTGGACGTTTGATATCAGGATTTCTGCTTTTTGGAGTCAGCGGTTACCTGGCATATCGAGAAATTCGGAGAATGTCAGCAGCTGTTCTGGCAATTGTGGGGCTGCCTGGCATGTGTGATGGGATCTTCAGGGCGATCAACACTCAGACTGAGATGTTACGTGAGCTGAATCGCAGACTGGATGTGATCCTTAGGATCGCAGGCAGGTTGTGGTTCCTGGACTCGGGTGAAATGGGATAAATCTTGGAGAAAGTTGTTCGCTCGGATCTGGCGAAAGACCAGGAATTTGGCTGTTTGGATTCACCTTTGAGAAGCACCAGCGAGACTCTCAAGGCTGACTGAAGATGAAGAGTCAGCCTAACCCAAATAATTGTTGTTTTTCTGAATCTGGCTCCCCTGCATGGCCTTGATGGCCGGCTATCTTCAACTTCTCCTGGAAGTTATATAAACATGACGCTCCCTCTGCCCCCTCCCTTCCCTGAGGACATCTGTGGACCTGCTCAGAACTTTGTGGCCGGTTGATGAACATTCCAACGTACCATCAAGGACAATGGTCTCTGGGACAGTGCTTCATGGACTTACTTGCACACACTCACTTGCACACACACACACATGCTCAAGATAAACATATGCACACCTCACACCACCTTCACCGTTCCCAGCATGATGTTGTTTTGTCAACTTGTTGCTTCTTTGTGCTGAGGGTTTTTGCAATCTCAAACTGTATCCTGCTAAGGATAAAGTGTGAAATATGATTTTTTCCCTCTACTTACCTAATGTGGCCTCTTTTCTCATCTAGCAAGGGCAGCGCCTGTGAGTTGGCAGCAAAGCCTCGGTGACCCGTCCCCCCTTGTCTTGTGTCATGATGTATGTTTGGATGGGTTGTACTGGAATTCTAATTTCTCCTCGGGGATCAATAAAGTATCTTTGAATTGAATTGAATTGAAGATGGGCGCGTCACTGCCAAGGACTACCGAACCATTCTTGAGGACCATGTGCATCCAATGGTTCAAACATTGTATCCTGAAGGCGGTGCAGTGTATCAGGATGACAATGCACCAATACACACAGCAAGACTGGTGAAAGATTGGTTTGATGAACATGAAAGTGACGTTGAACATCTCCCATGGCCTGCACAGTCACCAGATCTAAATATTATTGAGCCACTTTGGGGTGTTTTGGAGGAGCGCGTCAGAAAACGTTTTCTTCCACCAGTATCACGTAGTGACCTGGCCACTATCCTGCAAGAAGAATGGCTTAAAATCCCTCTGACCACTGTGCAGGACTTGAATATGTCATTCCCAAGACGAATTGACGCTGTATTGGCCGCAAAAGGAGGCCCTACACCATGCTAATAAATTATTGTGGTCTAAAACCAGGTGTTTCAGTTTCATTGTCCAACCCCTGTATATGCACTATATTGCCAAATGTATGCTCACCCATCCAAATAATTGTAATCAGGTGTTTCAATCACTTCCATGGCCACAGGTGTATAAAATTAAGCTCAGTGAATTCCAGCATGGTACTGTGGTATAATAGCATCTGTGCAACAAGTCAAGTCATGAAATCTCCTCGGTCCTAAATATTCCACCGTCAGCTGTCAGTGGTATTATAAGAAAGTGGAAGCGATTGGAATGACAGTTACTCAGCCACACAGTAGTAGGCCATGTAAACTGACGGAGCGGGGGCAGCAGATCCTGACATGGATTGTGCAAAGAGGTCGGCAACTTTCTGCAAAGTCAATCGCTACAGACCTCCAAGCTTAATGTGGCTTTCAGATTAGCTCAGGAATAATGTGTAAAAAACTTAATGGAACAGGTTTCCAAATTTGCTGTGATTTCAGCTTTTATCTTTTAATGTTCTCTCTCTGTTTTTTTCTCTTCATAGAAACTACATGTGGCCAGGCTCTGTGTTTAGCTCTGATGCCCTCATGCAGGGTAACTGACTGGACTGCAGCTGCCAAACTCTTAATGTTCTTCTTCTACTGCTGATCCCCCTGTCTTTCATTGTTTAACCTTGTCTCTCCTAGACATAGCTACTGGGTGAGCTTCTACTTTGACTAACTATGTGCTCTCTTTCATACTCTAGACTTGAAAACTGGCTCAGAGTTCATCTGCTTAGCTGTCTTTCTCTCCTAGATGAAGCCTCTAAAGGAACTCCTACTGCAATTATTCTTTACTTTTTTTTGGCTTGACTTATGTCGTGATGTGGTGCTATATAAACAAACTGAATGGAGTTGAAACTGTATTAATTTATTTGGCCTTTGCCCAGTTTCTAATATGTATGGAGGATGTAGATAATAAAGAAAAAGTAAACCAGCTATAGTCAGAATGTGAAGAGCAGCAAATCTAGAAAGAGCAGCTTAAAACAGTGTAGTAATTCTGGTCCTACACATATGCCTGCACTGTTCATTATACCAACCTTTAACTTATCTATTTTCTCCTTTAATTAAACCTTTAGAGTGTGAAGTTTGCATATACCTACACCAATATATTTTTGATAAAAACATCTTTGAAAATCAACCAGAAAAATGAGTTCATTTGCCAGATACAGTCATCTCAATCTATTTTACTGCTATAGAAAAACCTTTGTATAAAAGCATCAGAAAAAATGGTTATTGGTTTAAACAGGATATAATGATTCTGAAAAATAAAGACATTTTGTGATGCACAGTTAAATGATTTAATGTTCCTGTTCTGCTGGGAAAGTTTGTTGTTCTGATTAGAAGCTGATTAGTTGTGATTGGTTCTATTATTATTCTATGTTAAGTGTTAGCATAGTTTGCTTCAAAAATGTATTACAATTAGTTTAAAACAAAAATTACAATGGCCCAAGCAGAATGCTTCAATCTGCTGGGCAGCTGCATCCAAGCCAGACATCAAGTGCAGTGGAAAGTGTCAGCTGGTGCAAAGCATGCCACCACTGACTCTAGAGCAGTGGACGGACATTCTCTGGAGTGACGAATAGCGCTTTTCCATCTGACAATCTGATGGATGAGTCTGGGTTTGGCAGTCGCCAGGAGACTGGTACTTGTCTGGCAAGCTTAGCTGTAGATCAATTTTTGTATGCTACAGTATCAAATGTGTAGAAATAATGTTGGAGCATCATTTACTGAAACTCGTTTATCTTCATACGCTGCAGAAACACAATAATGTGAGAGACTCACGGATCTGCAAGTTTAAGAGTTCCTTTAAGTAAATTTAGGGACTCATCTTTAGGCTTTTATTTACATCATTTGTGTCCTAAAACACAAATGGCACTTTTTGAACAAAGTTTTGAAACATAACTTTTTCTTTATCCAAAAACCACTGAAATCGCCATATTTTAATCCATACATTATTCATTCTAACTGTGTTGCAGAGGCCAACTCTTTGATTAAAATGCAGTCATCCTGAACAAGCTGGACCTAAAATCTGTAAGAGGAAAGAAGAACTCAAGAACCCTGTTTTTGTTGTAGTCCAAAACATGACACCAAGCTAAAATGATGATTGTGGCAAGAGATGGGAATAGATTTTGAATCTTTAATCTGTGATAACATATCTCTGTGCTATTACCAATAATACAAAACTCTAGTTTTGCATACCTGATCTAACTGTACATCCTTCAAGTGTCTCAACAAAAATCATGTACAGTTAATAACAGGTTGAACAACCACACATGGTTTCCTAAAAGCTTAACTGGAGCAATGTTTTTTTCAGCTTGGCAAACGTGTCAACAGCTTCTTCTCACACTTATAGTGTGGTCCTTCTGATGTCTTGGCCATGTGCACCTCCATATAGATGAGGGCAGACCCTCACCAAACCAGGTCTTTAGTAGTATTTAACCCAACAGCCTATCTGAGCACTCAGGATGCACAGTTTGCATTACAATTACGCTCATTTAAGGTTTACTTGTTTTCAGGTTGTAAGCTTTATCTTGTTCAGTTTTATTAGGTTCTGTTCTGGGTGAGACTTGTATTAAGGAACCCCTCAGCAGGGATCTGTACCTTTATCACTCATCGGTACATGAGTGGGACCATGAGGTTTTTCAGGTAAGATGAAAACAGTCTGTACCTCTGCAGTCCTTCAGCAGTGGATCTCATAAGCTATCTGAGATTCCATAAACACCCCTGTGTGGTTAAGAAACATTCCTTCAGCCTCTGACATGATCATAGGCTCTGCTTCCCCTCCTTCCCCTGCCATTCTTCTCATGGTTCGGATGTCAATCTCCTGCTGCTCCTGTTTGTTCTGAGAAACACTGGGATTACTAGTATTGCCTGGCCCAATGGAAAGGGTTTGGCTGGAGGTGTCAGATGGTGCGTGGCAATCCAGATTTGTGGTGGAGATAGCTGTGGTTGGAGCAGGGGGAAGCACAGGCTTGGCTCTGTTCAGTACATACATTTCATGGCCTTGCTCATCACGGTACTCTTCTAGCTGGGCAAAGGTGGTGGGGCCATCAGAGTAGTCATTCACGTACAGGACGCTCTCCTCCTGCTGGTTAAAATTCACCTTGATCACTTTTGGGGTACAGAAATAATGGAAAACTTGAAAGGTTCACACTTGTCAAATATGCTGTTGTATACATTGTCTATACAGGTTAATTCATATTAACATCTAAATGAGAAAATAGCTGTGTTGGTACCAGGCATTGATATATTTATTTTTTTCAGCCTCAAAACCATTAGAGGCTAATGTTTTTTTAATGTACCATCTGTATTGTGATCTGCTATAAACAGGCAACGTACTATTGTAGTTACTACACTAAAAACGCACCCTACATCATACAAAGCAGAAAATATTTTTAAAGAGGAAAACAGACATGTTTAAACGTTAATAATTCTGTGCAGACAGGATACATTACATGTACAGGTACTTCTCAAAAAATTACAAAAAAGGGAAACTCGTAGATTCATTATACATAGAGTGAAATATTTCAAGCCTTTATAGCTTGTAATTTTGATGATTATGACTAACAGATAATGGAAACCCAAAATTCAGTGTCTCAGAAAGTTTAAATATTTTGGAAAAGGTAAATATTGGAATCTCATGGCTTCACAGCCTCAGCTAATGAAGTCAAAATCCCTGCAAATGTTTCCTGAGCCTCTAAATGGTCTCTCACTCTGAGTCAGTTGGCTACACAATTATGGGGAAGACTGCTGACTAGACAGATGTCCAGAAGACAGTCACTGACCACCTCCACAAGGAGGGTAGGCCACAAAAAGTCATTGCTGAAGAAGCTGGTTGTTCAGAGTGCTGTTTTCAAGTCTATTCATAGAAGGTTGAGTGGCAGGAAAAAGTGTGGTAGGAAAATGTGCCGCGGCAACAGGTAGATCCGCAGCCTTGACAGGATTGTCAAGCAAATTCCATTCAAGAATTTGTGGACGCTTCACAAGACGTGGACTGAGGCTGGAGTCGTCTACGTTGGAGCCATGTTGAGGTTCAGTGTAAAGTATTCACATTCAGTGATGATTTGGGGTGCCATGTCATCTGCTGGTGTTGGTCCACTGTGTTTTCTGAGGTAAGCAGTCATCGCAGCTACCTACCAGGACCTTTTAGAGCTCTTCATCCTTCCTTCTCCTGACAAGCTTTATGGAGATGCTGATTTAATTTTCCAGCAGTTGTTGGCACCTGCTCACACTGCCAAAGGTACCAGCTGGTTCAGTGACCATGGTGTTACTGTGCTTGATTGACCAGAAAACTGGCCTAACCTAAACCCCATAGAGGATCTAAGGAGGAGTGTATTGAGGAAGACGAGAGACACCAGATCCCACTATGCAGATGACCTGAAGGCTGCTATCAAAGCAAGCTGGTCTTCTATTACACCTCAGCAGAACCAGAGGCTGATCACCTCCATGTAACGCTGCATTGATGCTGTAATTCATGCAGAATGAAACCCAACCAAGTATTGAGTGCATAGAAATGAACATTCTTTCAGAAGTCTGACAATTCTGTTTAAAATATAATTTTCTATTGATCTTTGTAATATTCTGATTTTCTGAGACACTGAATTTTAGGTTTAAATTTTCTGTAAGGCACAATCATCAAAATTACAAGAAATAAAGGTTTCAAATATTTTACTCTATATGTAATGAAAGGTGTGAGTATGACTTTCTCTTTCTGAAATGAGAGATAAAAAATATTGAACTTTTCACGATATTCTGATTTTTTATGTACCTGTAAGTGCTGCTCTGGTTATTACACTAAGGTTTAGTGAATATACATCCAGATAAATGGACAGAGTTTCCACTAAAGGATGTTTTATTGAAACTTTAAAATGTTGATTAATAATGGACTTGTGTCTGTACTTGTCCTGTTAGATCTCAGTGCTGCATTTGATACAGTCGACCATAATATTCTCTTAGAAAGGCTGGAATATTCTGTAGGGATCAGGGGAACAGCGCTAGGCTGGTTTAAATCTTATCTGTCTGACAGATTCCAGTTTGTTCATGTAAATGATAAATCATCTTTAAACTCCAGGGTTAACTGTGGAGTACCACAGGGTTCAGTACTTGGGCCAATTCTCTGTACTATATATATGCTTCCAATAGATAAAATTATCAGGCAGCATAGAATACATTTTCACTGTTACGCTGATGATACTCAGCTTTACTTATCCATAAATCCTGATGAGCCCAACCAGTTAGTTAGACAACAAGCATGTCTTGAAGACATAAAGACTTGGATGACTTTAAATTTTCTGCTTCTAAATTCAGACAAGACAGAAGTTGTCGTCTTTGGACCAGAATCTTTGAAAAAGAAACTGTTTAGTCAATCAATTAATGTGGATGGCATTAAATTGACCTCTGTTAATAAAGTAAAACACTTTGGTGTTATTTTTGACCAGAACATGTTATTTCAATCCGACATTAAACAGGTTTCTAGAATTTAATTATTTCACCTCTGCAATACTGCCAAAATTAGAAATATTCTATCCAAACGTGACACTGAAAAACTAGTCCGTGCATTTGTTACTTCAAGGCTGGACTATTGTAATTCGTTACTATCAGGATGTCCACAAAATGCAGTTAAAAGCCTTCAGCTGATTCAAAATGCTGCAGCAAGAGTTCTGATGACAATTGAAAAGAGAGATCATATTTCTCCTACTTTATCTTCCTTTCCTTGGTTCCCTGTTAAATCCAGAATAGAATAAAAAATCCTCCTCACATATAAAGCCCTTAAAGGTTTATGTACTTTACTTGGAATCTGTATGATTCGATTGAATTGACTTTGTAAAATGCCTTAAGACAACGTGTTATAAATTGGCGCTATATAAATAAACAGAATTGTATTTCATTAATAATCAGGGTCCATCATACATCAGAGATCTGATTGTTCCATATATACACCTGTCTACTTTTAAGGCTAGGCTTAAAACTTTCCTTTTTGATAAAGCTTATAGTTAGAGTGGCTTAGCTTATCCTGAGCTATCTCTGTAGTTATGCTGCTATAGGTTTAGGCTCCTGGAGGATATAATGACCACTTTCACTCTCTCTGCTACATTCTCAAACTCCTCTCCAAATTTGCTGTGATTTCAGCTTTTATCTTTTAATGTTCTCTCTCTATTTTTTTCTCTTCATAGAAACTACATGTGGCCAGGCTCTGTGTTTAGCTGTGATGCCCTCATGCAGGGTAACTGACTGGACTGCAGCTGCCAAACTCTTAATGTTCTTCTTCTACTGCTGATCCCCCTGTCTTTCATTGTTTAACCATGTCTCTCCTAGACATAGCTACTGGGTGAGCTTCTACTTTGACTAACTATGTGCTCTCTTTCATACTCTAGACTTGAAAACTGGCTCAGAGTTCATCTGCTTAGCTGTCTTTCTCTCCTAGATGAAGCCTCTAAAGGAACTCCTACTGCAATTATTCTTTACTTTTTTTTGGCTTGACTTATGTCGTGATGTGGTGCTATATAAACAAACTGAATGGAGTTGAAACTGTATTAATTTATTTGGCCTTTGCCCAGTTTCTAATATGTATGGAGGATGTAGATAATAAAGAAAAAGTAAACCAGCTATAGTCAGAATGTGAAGAGCAGCAAATCTAGAAAGAGCAGCTTAAAACAGTGTAGTAATTCTGGTCCTACTCATATGCCTGCACTGTTCATTATACCAACCTTTAACTTATCTCTTTTCTCCTTTAATTAAACCTTTAGAGTGTGAAGTTTGCATATACCTACACCAATATATTTTTGATAAAAACATCTTTGAAAATCAACCAGAAAAATGAGTTCATTTGCCAGATACAGTCATCTCAATCTATTTTACTGC
This sequence comes from Girardinichthys multiradiatus, assembly GCF_021462225.1. Classification (NCBI taxonomy): domain Eukaryota; kingdom Metazoa; phylum Chordata; class Actinopteri; order Cyprinodontiformes; family Goodeidae; genus Girardinichthys; species Girardinichthys multiradiatus. The sequence goes on along the minus strand of NC_061802.1, from coordinate 47,028,425 downwards.
TATAGAAAAACCTTTGTATAAAAGCATCAGAAAAAATGGTTATTGGTTTAAACAGGATATAATGATTCTGAAAAATAAAGACATTTTGTGATGCACAGTTAAATGATTTAATGTTCCTGTTCTGCTGGGAAAGTTTGTTGTTCTGATTAGAAGCTGATTAGTTGTGATTGGTTCTATTATTATTCTATGTTAAGTGTTAGCATAGTTTGCTTCAAAAAGTGTATTACAATTAGTTTAAAACAAAAATTACAACGGCCCAAGCAGAATGCTTCAATCTGCTGGGCAGGTCAGAGAATAAACAAATATATTTTTTTTTTATTTCAAATGTGCCGTTTCATTTAATCAGACATTATGCACCTTTTCAGCACCATCGGCGTCCTTGTCTTGCTGGTAATGTCGGCTGTAGATCATGGCAACCAGCAGCAGAGCAGTCAACGCCAGCAGCGAGATGCCCACGGCAATGGCAGTCTGAGTTGCAGCTCCCAGAGCACTGAAGGCCATGCTGCCTACAGCATAGAGGGGCTCCCGGCTTACATCAGAACCCAAAACTGGACCGTGACTTCTCAGCCGGGGCCAAGTTGGGGAGTATGGCGAGGAAACCTGAGACCACGAGGCCCAAATTGAGGAAGAAGAGGATGAGTTGATGGCAAGTTGAAAGGTCACCCTAGCTACACCTCCTGCATTCCAGGCCTCACATTCATAAAAACCTGCATGTGCCACAGTCACATTACTGAGAAACAGCATGCCACTGCCAGTGTCGGGGTCAAAGTACTCGCCGGCAGCCTTCTGCAGGCTGAGTCTGTCTTCAGACGGCCCTTCTGATACTCCTACTTCACCTCCTCCAGCAGCCAGCTCCTGAACCAGACCCCTGGGAGAGTCCACTATTTGACTTTGGGATGCTTTCTTCCAAGTCACCTGCAAACATATGGAGGCTTTTATGCTGAATGCTCTTGCTGAGCAGAAGTACTTTTAACATACCTTACTAGCAAAAAAAATCCAAACTACAGGCATGATTTGTGCCATTTAATCTAGGGTCTGCTCAGTGTATGATGCTTTACAGAGTCACAGGTTTCTGGAAACTGTCAGGGATGTTAATCACATTATCCTTTTTAGATTGGTACTTTTCTTTCCTATAGAAAGTACTCCTGGATCAGTGCTTCTGTGTTCTTTTTCTGTCTCTGGTCTGTTCTCTCAAACCCCCAGTCAGTGGTGGCAGATGCCCGCTTACCCTGAGCCTGGTTCTGCTGGAGGTTTCTTCCTGTTAAAAGGGAGTTTTTCCTCTCCACTGTTGCTACATGCATGCTCAGTATGAGGGATTGCTGCAAAGTCAACGCCAGTGACTGTCCACTGTCTCTACATGCTCATCCGGGAGGAGGGAATGCTACAAGTCACTGACTGGATGCAATCTGCTGGGTTTCCTTAGATAGAAAAACGTTTTATCCAATTTGAATAAATAACTGAATTTGACTGCACTGTTTGATAGTTAGGTTTAATTGGAACGTTTGTACCTGACTTGAAATCTGTATGATTGGATTGAATTGACTGTGTAAAGTGCCTTGAGACGAGAAGGAAGAGCTGCTCCAGTGTTTATAAGTGCACACTGAGTTAACACCTGAGCAAAACCTGAGTTAATATGTGCCCAGGGTCTGTAGTTCCAGGCAGTTACAGAACCATCAGACAGTCAGAACAGTGACTGAAGGTCAGCAGACAGAGGATCCATTAGACACCATTTGATGAACTTTGACAGACGTTGTTAAGGTTGATTGTGGGTCTGCATGAGGCCAGGTGGACACGTTGTGCAGTTGCCCCGATGCTGGAACCAATGGATGTGTGATACAATTGCACACTTTCTTTTATAAAGCACTGTGTTAAGAAACAGCTCTGTGTGGGATGCCAAGCACAGATGGTCTCTAGTTCTTGGAATACAGCACAATGATCCTCCCTTAGCGAAGTCTGGGGTGAGTGACTGAAACCGTAATGACCCTCTTTTACCCACTTCAACTCAGCCCCAGCCAATCCACATAGTGACCTATCAAACTCCAGCAAGGGCTGTTAATGCTGCCAGATGTCTTTACAATGCACCCTCTGTGGATTACCTTCTCTCAGACAATCTACAGGTCCTTCTCAAAATATTAGCATATTGTGATAAAGTTAATTATTTTCCATAATGTAATGATGAAAATTTAACATTCATATATTTTAGATTCATTGCACACTAACTGAAATATTTCAGGTCTTTTATTGTCTTAATACGGATGATTTTGGCATACAGCTCATGAAAACCCAAAATTCCTATCTCACAAAATTAGCATATCATTAAAAGGGTCTCTAAACGAGCTATGAACCTAATCATCTGAATCAACGAGTTAACTCTAAACACCTGCAAAAGATTCCTGAGGCCTTTAAAACTCCCAGCCTGGTTCATCACTCAAAACCCCAATCATGGGTAAGACTGCCGAACTGACTGCTGTCCAGAAGGCCACTATTGACACCCTCAAGCAAGAGGGTAAGACACAGAAAGAAATTTCAGAACGAATAGGCTGTTCCCAGAGTGCTGTATCAAGGCACCTCAGTGGGAAGTCTGTGGGAAGGAAAAAGTGTGGCAGAAAACGCTGCACAACGAGAAGAGGTGACCGGACCCTGAGGAAGATTGTGGAGAAGGGCCGATTCCAGACCTTGGGGGACCTGCAGAAGCAGTGGACTGAGTCTGGAGTAGAAACATCCAGAGCCACCGTGCACAGGCGTGTGCAGGAAATGGGCTACAGGTGCCGCATTCCCCAGGTCAAGCCACTTTTGAACCAGAAACAGCGGCAGAAGCGCCTGACCTGGGCTACAGAGAAGCAGCACTGGACTGTTGCTCAGTGGTCCAAAGTACTTTTTTCGGATGAAAGCAAATTCTGCATGTCATTCGGAAATCAAGGTGCCAGAGTCTGGAGGAAGACTGGGGAGAAGGAAATGCCAAAATGCCAGAAGTCCAGTGTCAAGTACCCACAGTCAGTGATGGTCTGGGGTGCCGTGTCAGCTGCTGGTGTTGGTCCACTGTGTTTTATCAAGGGCAGGGTCAATATATTAATCAATATTAAGACAATAAAAGACCTGAAATATTTCAGTTAGTGTGCAATGAATCTAAAATATATGAATGTTAAATTTTCATCATGACATTATGGAAAATAATGAACTTTATCACAATATGCTAATATTTTGAGAAGGACCTGTATATGTACAATTATTTATTGTAGATTATTTCTACGTTTTTTTAAGTCTATATTTTGTTTAGTTTTTTTCATTGGTTGCATTGTTTGGTGATCCAAACTTAAATGACAGAAATAAAGTGGATTAAATTAGAAGGTGATCCAGCTGAGTAAGTGGGGGGCCACAGCTAAATGTAGAGATCCTGTACATCACGCATGCTTTTTCTGAAGCATTTCTGCTGTTCCCATCACAATAGATCATTACAGTCTAAACATGAATACCTACAACTAGCTGCAACTAGTTCAACTAGTTCACTTAAACTAGAAATAGTTTGTACATATGGACATGATTCTGATTTCTGCTGCAACACTGCCTGAAGTACTATGACTGCACCTCTGATGCCTCCACCTATGCCCTTCTAAAGCTTCATAGACCAAAAGACCAAATGATCCCTGACAGGATCATTCCCTCTGCATACCTTACTGGCTTGGATCAGTGAGTGTGTATCAAAATCTAGTTATAAAAATAAATAATTCCTGTTATAAAATTTGTAACTGTCTTCACTAACCACCTAAACACAACAGCCTTGGATGACAGACCATAGTGGTGTGAAGCAGAGGGGGTTTATCTACTTAATCTTCTCTCTCAGCTTCCCCTAACCACGTTTATCATAATAACAAATTGACCATATTTGAAATGCCCTTTTCTGATATCTTTGCACTTTATTAAGAGGTATAGATGCAAACAAATCTCTGATTGATGTATTACAGCTACTAGACATGTTTGAATGTTGAAAAAAAAATGAGTGGAATGCTATGGAATGCTTGTGAACCTTAAGTAGCCTTACTTGTGGCCTAGGATAGCCAGAGGCATGGCAGGACACCCTGAGGCTCTCTCCCAGATGGACTGCCAACCTTCTTGGTTCGAGCTGAACTACTGGAGGGATACACACCAAGCTGTTGAGTGGGACTTCCATGAGGCTGAGACGGGAAAGACGTGGAGGCTCATTGCAGACCAGCCGACGTTCCGCAAAGCTGAGCAGACGCTGACCAGCCTCATCAATCCAGCTCCTCAACCAGTGGAGAGCACAGTCACAGCGCCATGGATTATCTACCTCAAAGGAGCACAGGAAACTAATGACTGTGAACTATAAGACTTCCTAATTGGGTCTATAGTTCTAAATGTTAAGGAATGGGCTCTGGCAAAAAGTTCCTAAGTAATCAAATTGCTTTACTTGTCTGTTGGTATGCCATGTCAGAGTTCACATACAGACACATCTGCCTGGCAAAATAAAGACTGCACTCATACAGCAGATAAAATTGGTATTAAACCTGTCAACACATTTCATGTTTAAATAATTCTAATAGGGCCACTGACATGAAATTCACACCAGATCTTAACAACAACCCAGGTAATCCACACATTTAAAGAAATCGAAGCAAATTAGTTCATAAATAAACCTTTGTGTGATAAAATGGAATGGCACAGAGAAGAAGTACTGATTAAAAGAATAGGCAAAAAGGCACAGAAATCCAAGAAAGCAGCTGAAATCTGTCAGTATTTAGAAAGCATCCCTGTTACTATATGCAAAGTAATATCAGCTGGTTCAATATTAACTGATGGCCTATAAAAAGGTTCCTTGTTACCAAAGTATAGCAGAGTGGTACGATTGAAAAAGGAAACACAGAAAAATATTTTACTATTGCAAAGACTACTAAACACAATGGTTGCAGCTGGATTTCTAAACTTTAGAATGTTACAGCGAACGCCGTTGGAGACATTATTCAGAAGTGGAAAGAACAGAATTTTACCATAAACCAGCAGTGCTGGTGGTGGGTGACCCATGTATGGAGGCCTTATTCCTCGAGGCAGGCTGTCGCGGGTTAAATTCTGGCCCCTACTCTCTCCACCCTAGTTCCTGTCAACTTATTTTTCAAAAATAAAGCCCCCTAGTGCCTAAAAAAATACCTTTGAAAAAACAGTGTTGTCCAACAGCCAACAAGAGAGCTTCAGAAAGAGAGGGATATAGAGTTTTTCCCATGAAAACACTGTTGGGTCCATTTTGAGCACTGGCATTCGGTTAACTGCAAGTTAACCGAATGCCAGTCACCAGATCTAAATATTATTGAGCCACTTTGGGGTGTTTTGGAGGAGCGAGTCAGGAAATGTTTTCCTCCACCAGTATCACGTAGTGACCTGGCCACTATCCTGCAAGAAGAATGGCTTAAAATCCCTCTGACCACTGTGCAGGACTTGTATATGCCATTCCCAAGACGAATTGACGCTGTATTGACCACAAAAGGAGGCCCTACACCATACTAATAAATTATTGTGGTCTAAAACCAGGTGTTTCAATTTCATTGTCCAACCCCTGTATGTTACTGCCAGACTTCATATAACTAAAGGAAAGATGAATGGAAAATTTCCACAGACATTTTTGATAAGAATCTGAAGAGGAAATTTGTATGGACATACTGTGGGGAGAACAAGTATTTGATACTCTGTCGAGTTTGCAGGTTTTCCCACTTTCAAAGCATGTAGAAGTCTAATTTTTATCATAGGTACTCTTGAACTGTGATTGACTGAATCTGAAACAAAAATCCAGAAAATCACATTGTGTGATTTTAAAGTAATTAATTTGCATTTCTGACCCATTCATCCACACAAAGTATTCTGTAAGTGTGTTTAATACTTATTTTACCCCCTGTATGTTTGTAATGGTGTAATCTCACCTGTGATACGCAGCACCTGCAGGCTAACCAGAGGCCGCAGTGACGTAGGACCAATGGTGTGGAGATTATTCCTGCTGAGGTCCAGCAAAGCCAGAGAGGTCAAACCAACCAAAGCCTGGTCTGCTATCATTTCTATGCTGTTCTGCTGCAAGTGGAGCTCCTGCAGACGCTGGAGATATATGCAGACTTTATATGAGGAACAGGAAAAAGAAGGTTCTGTGTTAACATAACCATTATGCAATCATTTCAAATCAATGAATTTCATCTGACTTTATTTACTTATAGTGTTCTATAATGCTTTTAGAAAACTACACAATCACTGGTTGTGTAGTTTGTGTTGTTGTAACAAGATGATGGTTAACATCAGATTGTTACAACACATTTAACAGGTTGCTGCTTCTAAAAGCAGACAAAATATGCTGCAACTCTTTTTAGTGGGCTGTTTATCCCACTTAAAATATGTTAATGTTATATATATAGCAATATCACAACCATAATACCCATAAGGCTATTTTATTTAGCAACAGTAGGAATAACTGTTGCTTTTCTGTTTTAAATAAAATATCCGGGTTTTATTCCTGTGTGTTAACAAACCTAAAGGTTGCGTGCCTAGCCCAGACCCAGCCATCCTGATGGAGAAGATTTGGAAAAGTTAGAAACATCTGACAGAGTTTCTCGCTGATTCTCTTAACCTCTTAAACTCACAGCGTTTTAGAAACAAGTTCCTGCCTAAAAAATACACAGCAAACTAAATCAACAATTGGTCCACAGTTATAAGGTCTAAATGCAAATGTTTGGTACCTGTACAAAGGTAAGACATAAAAGAATATTTTAACAGTGGAACCACTTGCAACTGTTACTATGTCTGATATATTTGTGAATAAACAAAGAAAATATCTTTTTTTGGCCATGACAAACTTTTTTTTCTAAATAAACAGTGCAAAAACTATGAAGATCCTTGCAAAAACCCAGGAAAAGCCTCAGATTTTATGAATCCACATCTTGACCGCAGCCACCATTATGCAAGGGCAAGAGGGGGCAATGCCCCCTCAAAAATACCTTGCCCCTAACCCTCAAATAAATTCTTAATCACACAAGCCCCCGACTTGCAGCTCTCTCCTCCTACACTTGGCCCTCATGTAGTGGTACACTGGAGGGGAAACCACAACCGTGGCCACACTCTTAGACGGGTAATGTCAGAAGATGTTTGGTGCAAAATTAATCACAATGTTTAATATTATAGGGCGGCTAAAAACACAGCTTCTGGCCAGATGTTTGTTTTTAAAAAAGGTCTGGACAGGGTGGATTTTGGCACGACACCTGCTGAAAAACGCTTAAATTTGCTTTCAATCAGCATCCATGCATGACTGTGTAACACATTGCCTACATGTTTTGTACTCATAAAATCCAGCTGTTGACTGATGTTTGTCAGGTTTGATAAAGAGACACAGAGGGAGATATACAACCAAACAGACAAATTAGACAATTTCACTTAATTATTGTGTTGGTAAAGTCTGAAGAAGAAAAGAAAAAGCATGACCACAACCATTTTTCTGAATGTCTAGTAGCCTAACACTTAAAATAAAGTGTTGATAATAGAAACATCCAGTGTTTTATAATTACAGCATGCTGGTCAAACTCTGTTCTGTGTAAGTAAACGTCACTTTAACTCTAGTTAACATTACAGGCTAATATATGTCGAAGGCTAAATATAATGCTTTATGATATAGAGCAGCAAACAAAAGATGATGAATAAATAGGAAAATGTTACTTAGCAGTCTGTTTGATTATATTAGCATAATAATAGAGCCAATGTTAACATTAACTACCTAAAGCAGGTTTGTGATTTGAAATGAAAGGTGGTTCTTAAGTTGGGCTCCATGAAAGTGTGGTGAGTTATATTGATTTTGGTAATGGTTTATTATTAGTGTAATGCTTTAACTCTGTCAGAAAACAGTCAAATAATGTTCACTGTTTTTCTCACCTGATTCAGTATCTGTTTTGATTACGATGTATACCAGAACATTGATTTATTTCATTTACACATTTTGCAGCATAGTGCCAAGAACAATTTGGCAATGGGTGCCCTTTCTTTGGCTTGAACACCTGCCTCCAAAAATGATCCCAATAGGATCTGGTGGCACCATGTTCTTTAAAATCATGAAGCTGCGTTGAGATTTGTGTATTACAACGAGCTTTGGAGTCATCCTCTGGGACAGCGGCAATCCACCATTTTAGCTTTCTGGATTTATTTTTTATTTTCCCCCTTCAGCATGACGCTGTCTCTTAACATCAAGTCAAAGCTTAACAAAGTAAAGGTTGCACCTTAGTGTATATTAGATGAACTCTTACAGCATTTTGGGCGTTTACAATTGACCAATATAATTTGAGATGTTTAGGTTTTTACTTTTCTGCCCCATGATGACAACTATTTTGATAAAGTTTTCCCATGAATTATTTCTAAAAACCCTCCAAATGTTTCAGCCCATCATGTTCAGAAGAAGCCCAACTGGTGGGAAACCAGTCTAGCCTGGCAAATTGCCACAGCACTACACAGTTTACGCCAAAGAAAACACTAATCAAAAACAATAAACATGCCGGAGCATAATGTGTACGCATGATGATGCCCTCTTCAAATTTCTGTCTGCTCCCTCAGATTTGTACGCCTAGAACCGGCCTTCATCTTGTCAATAACTGCAGCACATTTGGACTGAATCAGCTGAAGCATATTTGTTCCACAAAGGTTTTAGTGGGCAGTGTGCTAGATGGAGCTGGCATTTTGGCACAATTTAGTCAAATGTGAAATGAATCAGTCCCACACAAACAGCCATGCAGCCTCTTTGTTCTGGAGAAGGGGTGGGTGATTGTTGTTCACTCTTGTGTAGGACACACAACATAAAGTGGCTTGTAAAAGTATACATACCTCTTGAACTTTTCCACCTATTGTCACATTACAACCACAAACATAAATATATTTTATTAGAATTGTATGTGAAAGACCAACACAAAGTGGTATACAATGTGAAGTGGAACGTAAATTATACATGATTTATTTTTTTCTTTACAAATAAAAAACTGAAAAGAGCATTGTGCAAAAGTATTCAGCCCCCCCGAGCCAATACTTTGTGGAACCACCTTTTGCTGCAATTGCAGCTGCAAGTCTTTTAGGATGTGTCTACTAGCTTTGTACATCTAGTTGCTGAAACTTTTGCCCATTCTTCTTTGCAAAACAGCTCAAGCTCAGCCAGATTAGATGGAGTGTTTGTGAACAGCAGTTTTCAGATCTTGCCACAGATTCTCGATTGGGTTTAGGTCTGGACTTTGACTGGGCCATTCTAACACATGAATGTTTTGTTTTAAACCATTCCATTGTAGCCCAGGCTTTATGTTTAGGACCGTTGTCCTGCTGGAAGGTGAACCTCCACCCCAGTCTTAAGTCTCTTACAGAGTCCGACAGGTTTTCTTCCAGGTTGCCCTGGATTTGGCTCCATCCATCATCCCATAGAAACTGACCACCTTCCCTGCCCCTGCTGAAGAGAAGCTCCCACAGAGCATGATGCTGCCACCACCATATTTGACAGTGGGGATGGTGTGTTCAGAGTGATGTGCAGTGTCAGTTCTCTGCCACACAGCGTTTTGCATTTTGGCCAAAAAGTTCCATTTTGGTCTCATCTGACCAAAGCACCTTCTTCCACATGTTTGCTGTGTCCCCAACATGGTTGCTGGCAAACTGCCAACAGGACTTCTTATGATTTTCTTTTTACAATGGCTTTCTTCTTGCCACTCTTTCATTAGGCCACATTTGTGTAGTGAACGACTAGTAGTTGTCCTTTGGAATGACTCCCCCACCTGAGCTGTGGATCTCTGCAGTTCATCCAGAGTCACCATGGGTCTTTTGACTACATCTCTGATCAGTGCTCTCCTTGTTCAGCCTGTCAGTTTAGGTGGATGGCCTTGTCTTGGTTTCCAGTTGTGCCATACTCTTTCCAATTCTGTATGATGGATTGAACAGTGCTCCATGAGATGTTCAAAGCTTGATAAATCTTTTTATAGCCAAAGCCTGCTTTAAACCTCTTCACAACGTTATCCCTGACCTGTCTGGTGTGTTCCTTGGACTTCATGATGCTGTTTTCTCCCCAACATTCTCTTAACCAACCTCTGAGGCCATCACAGAGCAGCTGTATTAGATTACACACAGGTGGACTCTATTTAGTCATTAGTAATCATCAGGAAACGTCTGAAGGCAATTAGTTGCACTCAGAGTAAAGGGGTTGAATACTTTTGCACAATGCCTTTTTCAGTTTTTTATGTGTAAACAATGCTTTAAATCATGTATAATTTTCGTTCCACTTCACAATTGTATACAACTTTGTGTTGGTCTTTCACATAAAATTCCAATAAAATATATCTCTGTTTGTGGTTGTAATCTGACAATATGTGGCAAAGTTCAAGGGGTATGAATACTTTCTCAAGCCACTGTATGTCCAACACAAGAGTGATTACATGCGTAAAATAACTAAAACATTGTTGAAATAGCAGACATGTAACGTAAATCTGCTGGATATAAGAAGTAACACCGTAACGTTTCCATGAACAAGCTCCCCCCCCTCCAAAGCTAATTTTCATCATCCTCTTTCCTCATCCTAATCGATGCAACTGTCCGATCAATATTCCATTTCGATGTCACTGGACCGTGAAATATCGTCCAAAACCTTCGAACTTGTAATTTTCTCCACTATCAGATACTCCACTATAAAAGTAACTAGTTAACAGGAAAAGTAACTATTGGGTTACTTTTTTTAAATTTAAATATGTCTACGAATTTAGTTTTTTTTCCAAGGTTTCACAAGCCAGAGGCATTAAGTGGAAACATGGGTTACAGGCCAGTATGAACTTTTCTGGAACTTTCAAAATAAATCACATTAACTTACTTCCAGCTCAACCCAGGCAGAGGAGGAGTCAGAGCTGGAATCTTTGACCCAAAGACACCTTTCCCCCTCTGCTCGGTCTCATTCCGGCCATAGACAGCGGCTAATGGGGGACCAGAGCACGTGTCAGATGGAAGCCTTAAAATTCGCATGCAAATAAGGCTTCTACTTCAAAGAGTCCTTGGATCCAAAAGTGACTACGATCATGCCAATCATATGCAACAAAGTTAAGTAATGATTTGCTGTTTCAGTACCCGGTATAAATTCATAAAAAGCATGTAATAAGACAAGCATTGGTTGACTTTTTGCTGAGACCTCCAGATGCAGCTCTAATTGAAGTGGATTTACCCCCATGGCCTGGAAAAGAAGGCACCGGAACCGCAGCATCGCATGCCTTTCTGCGTGCATGTCCAGGTGGCGAGAGCTACCCCACTGAAGTAGCTGCAACGTGCTGTTGTCCTACAGTTCAGCCAGGCTAGCTAAACACCTAAACCCTAATACCCTTACAGCTACTGAGATTAGCTGCAACGCTAGTCCCTTTCAGTCCACAAATGGATGACCAGACAGTTTTGCTTCTCCACTCGTCGCCCGGGAAACCCTGTCTCCAGCACGGTTCACGTAAGAGGTGGTGTTTGGGCAAAGAACACCGCTATCCAGTTTAGAATGAAATGCTCTAAATAATGCTTGTTTAATAATGTTTGTTTTTTATTTGTGCTGAGAAAACCCTTGCCTTACTGTTATGCTGTGTGGTGGGGGGCAGGATGCAGCGGGGGTGCTTGGAGCGGGGCCGTGTGTGTGTAGCTTGCGCTGTGTGGGTGTCTTCGTCTGCTTTTCGAAGATGGAGCTCATTTGTGGGGGTGTGCCCCTGTGGGGAGGGGACTCATGGTGTTTGGGTTCGGGGGCATGTGTTTGGTATCTGTGTCCCGGTTGGGGGTCGCTCGTGTTCAGGCAGTGCCGGCACTAGTCTGGGCTGGTGCTGGGGCAGTCTGCCTGTCTCCACCCCGGAATGAAGGGGCCTTCTCCTGGGCCCAGGGGCCTGGTTGCCCCTCTGGGGTATCGGCACCTGGACCTGGGAGTATAGAGTATGTATGGGGAGTGTGAGTGAGTGTACGACGTCCATTGTTGTTTGTCTTTACGTTGGGTGAGTGGGTGTGAGGGTTTTTATGTGTACGCATGAGGGTGGGAATATGCGATTGTGACTGTGTGTGCCTGTTTTTATGCCAGGTTGGGTCTTGGGCTGCTCCCTCTTCTGGATCAGTTTAGGCCATCAAATGTGGGGCCTATTTCCTCCCCGCCACACTCCCTGCCTGTGGCTGATTTCTCTCTCCCCTGGTGTACTTGTGGTTCTCAGTTCCAAGGGCTGGGTGCTTTGTGTGTGCCGGCTCACTCCCGATGGCTGCTTGCCGGGGCCTGGGCCCCTGGGCTCTGTCGGGCTTCTGCTTGCCGAGTGATGTGTCCCACGGTCTCGGGGTCCATGGCTGGATCTGCTCCGGCGGGGCCTATGGGCCGTGGTTCTCCTGGGGTTCCCGTGCTCTGGGGGGCCATTGGATGTCTGTAACTCGGATCTCCTCCGTGTCTGTCTCGGTTTCAGGGGGGCAGATCTGTGGCTCCTCACACTCGCTGTTGCATATTTTTATGGAGAAACCTTGTATACACAACCGAGCTCACACTTAAACCCACAGGTCTTTAAATTCAGGTGTTAACAGCTACACAGATGTTCTATATTGAGCCGCAGTTACCACTAAATACATCTTGCACTCATACGTACCGTGCACTTTTTTGTAGCAATGCTGTTATTATGTACAGTATGTTTCTGCGGGTGTAGAAGCAATCTTGTAGGGCATTATCGTGTAATCTCTTCGTCCTTCTTTCTCTCCTCCATTCTTTTCTCCTTCTCTCCCTTTTTCCTTTTTGCCCCACCTCTCTCTTTCATGCTTCTTATTTTTTTCCTTTTTGTTTCTGTCTACGTGTCCGTAACAATTGAGATAATACCAATGCAGTTTCTAATAAAGTTTCTCTTATAAATATAAATCTGTTGGGTTTCTTCTTGGCACTCTGACAACAATTGTGAGTGCTACTCGGTGTAAAAAAAAAAAAAAAAAAGAAAACTCAGCTGAGTGCTAGCTGACTAGCTGCTCAACTAATGATGTGTTTTGTGTTGTATTTTTTTAAGTTAGGACAAACTTTATCGGCCATAAAGCACCGTCAACGCTTATGCATTTTGATCCTTTTATTGATGGTAATTTAAAGATACATGTGACTTTTCTTAGCTTTCGACTTTCTTTTCTTAGCTTCAACCACTAACGGCTAAAGTAATACGTGACGTCACCAAGTTAAGAATAATTTATCCAGAAAGGTCGTTAGTTTCTAATCTAGAAAAATGTTTCCCAAAAATATTATTTTACTAAATGTGATAGCTAATCAAACACCATTAAGACTCATTTATGCAGAAAGGTTTGGTTCTTATTCAAAATAATATTTCCTTAAATATTATTTTAATATTTCCTTATTAAATCCGTATTAAATAAAGGCAACTAAAAAAAACACCATTGAGAATAAGTCATCCAGAAGATTGGTTTTATTCAGCAAATCATGCTTTAAAATCTTAATTAATTAAAATAATGTTTTATCTGATCTTGCATTGTGAATGGCTGTTTTGAAGGTATACCAATTATTGCCCTTCCTTGAACCGTCACCTTAACGTGGTGGAGGGGTTTGAGTGCTCAAATGATCCTAGAGGCTATGTTGTCTGGGGCCTAAATGCCCCTGGTAGGGTCTCCCATGGCAAACAGGCTCTAGGTGATGGGTCAGACAAAGAATGGTTCAAGAACCCCTCATGAAGAACAAAATATTGAGGCACGTGACGTCGCCCGGTACGGCGGAGCCGGGGTCCCACCCTGGAGCCAGGCCTGGGGTCGGGACTCGTCGGAGAGCGCCTGGTGGCCGGGTTTCTCCTCGCGGGACCCGGCCGGGCCAAGCCCGAACGAGAGACGCGAGGCCATCCTCCAGTGGGCCCACCACCTGCAGGGGGAACCGTGAGGGACCGGTGCAAAGAGGATTGGGTAGCGGACGAAGGTGGAGACCTCAGCGGCCCGATCCCCGGATGCTTAGGCTGGCTCTAGGGACGTGGAATGTCACCTCGCTGGGGGGGAAGGAGCCTGAGCTTGTGCGGGAGGTCGAGAGATATTGACTAGAAATAGTCGGGCTCGCCTCCACGCACAGCGTGGGCTCTGGAACCCATCTCCTTGAGAGGGGTTGGACTCTCTTCTACTCTGGAGTGGCCCACGGGGAGAGGCGGCGGGCTGGTGTGGGTTTGCTTGTTGCCCCCCAGCTCAGCCGTCTCGTGTTGGGGTTTACCCCAGTGGATGAGAGGGTCGTATCCCTGCGCCTTCGGGTTGGGGAGAGGTCTCTGACTATCATTTCAGCCTACAGGCCGAGTGGTAGTGCGGAGTACCCGGCCTCCCCGATCTGAATCCGAGTGGTGTTTTGTTATTGGACTTCTGTGCTAGTCACGGATTGTCCATAACGAACACCATGTTCAAACATAAGGGTGTCCATCAGTGCACTTGGCACCAGGACGCCCTAGGCAGACTTTGTTGTCGTATCATCAGACCTTCGGCCGCATGTTTTGGACACTCGGGTGAAGAGAGGGGCTGAGCTGTCCACTGATCATCACCTGGTGGTGAGTTGGATCCGCTGGAGGAGGAGAAAGCCAGGCAGACTTGGCAGGCCCAAGCGCATAGTGAGGGTCTGCTGGGAACGCCTGGCGGAGCCCTCGGCCAGGGTTGTATTCAACTCCCACCTCCGGGAGAGCTTCGACCAGATCCCGGGGGATGTTGGAGACATAGAGTCCGAGTGGACCATGTTCTCCACATCTATTGTCGATGCTGCTGCCCATAGCTGTGGCCGTAAGGTCTGCGGTGCCTGTCGTGGCGGCAATCCCAGAACCCGGTGGTGGACACTGGCAGTAAGGGATGCTGTTTAGCTGAAGAAGGAGTCCTATCGGCTGTGGTTGGCTTGTGGGACTCCTGAGGCGGCTGACGGGTACCGTGAGGCCAAGCGTGCTGCGGCCCGGTCTGTGGCAGAGGCAAAAACTCGGGCCTGGGAAGAGTTCGGTGAGGCCATGGAAAAGGACTACCAGTTGGCCTCGAAGCGATTCTGGCAAACCGTCCGGCGCCTCAGGAGGGGGAAGCAGTGCTTTGCCAACACTGTTTATAGTGGGGGCGGGAGACTGCTGACCTCGACTGAGGACATTATCGGGCGGTGGAAGGAGTACTTCGAGGATCTCCTCAATCCTGCCACCACGCATTCCGTGGTGGAAACAGAGGCTGGGGACTCGGGGTTGGACTCTTTCATCACCCAGGCTGAAGTCACCGAGGTGGTTAAAAAGCTCCGCGGTGGCAAGGCTTCGGAGGTGGATGAGATCTGCCCTGAGTACCTCAAGTCTCTGGATGTTGTAGGGCTGTCATGGTTGACACGCCTCTTCAACATTGCGTGGCGGTCGGGGACAGTGCCTCTGGACTGGCAGACTGGGGTGGTGGTTCCCCTTTATAAGAAGGGGGACCGGAGGGTGCGTTCCAACTACAGGGGGATCACACTCCTCAGCCTCCCTGGTAAGGCCTACGCCAGGGTATTGGAGAGGGGAGTCCGACCGATAGTCGAACCTCGGCTTCAGGAGGAACAGTGTGGTTTTCGTCCCGGCCGTGGAACACTGGACCAGCTCTATACCCTCTACAGGGTGCTCGAGGGTTCATGGGAGTTTGCCCAACCGGTTCACATGTGTTTTGTGGACCTGGAGAAAGCATTCGACTGTGTCCCTCGTGATGCCCTGTGGGGGGTGCTCCAGGAGTATGGAATCGGGGGCCCTTTATTAGGGGCCATCCGGTCCCTGTACGAGCGGAGCAGGAATTTGGTCCGCATTGCCGGCACTAAGTCGGACCTGTTCCCAGTGCATGTTGGACTCCGGCAGGGCTGCCCTTTGTCGCCGGTCCTGTTCATAACTTTTATGGACAGGATTTCTAGATGCAGCCAAGGGCCGGAGGGGGTCTGGTTTGGGGACCAGTGGATTTTGTCTCTTCTTTTTGCGGATGACGTGGTCCTGCTGGCCCCCTCTAGCCAAGACCTACAGCATGCGCTGTGGCGGTTCGCAGCCGAGTGTGAAGCAGCTGGGATGAGGATCAGCTCCTCCAAGTCCGAGGCCATGGTACTCGACCGGAAAAGGGTGGCTTGTCCTCTTCAGGTTGGAGGGGAGTTCCTGCCTCAAGTGGAGGAGTTTAAGTATCTCGGGGTCTTGTTCACGAGTGAGGGAAGAATGGAGCGGGAGATCGACAGACGGATCGGTGCGGCTGCCACAGTAATGGGGGCGCTGTGCCGGTCCATTGTGGTGAAGAGAGAGCTGAGCCGAAAAGCAAAGCTCTCAATTTACTGGTCGGTCTATGTTCCTACCCTCACCTATGGCCATGAACTTTGGGTCATGACCGAAAGAACGAGATCACGGATACAAGCGGCTGAAATGAGCTTCCTCCGTAGGGTGGCCGGGCACTCCCTTAGAGATAGGGTGAGGAGCTCGGCCATCCGGGAGGGGCTCAGAGTAGAGCCGCTGCTCCTCCACATCGAGAGGAGCCAGTTGAGGTGGCTCGGGCATCTATACCGGATGCCTCCTGGACGCCTTCCTCGGGAGGTGTTCCAGGCACGTCCCACCGGGAGGAGGCCCAGGGGACGGCCCAGGACACGCTGGAGGGACTATGTCTCTCGGCTGGCCTGGGAACGCCTTGGGCTCCCCCTGGAGGAACTGGAGGAGGTGTCTGGAGAGAGGGACGTCTGGGCGTCTCTGCTGAGTCTGCTGCCCCCGCGACCCGGTCCTGGATAAGCGGAAGACGACGAATGAACGAACGAACCAATTATTGCCCAAGTCAGTTCCAAGACTAACTTAACTTCATTTTGAGATTCTTCAAGATAATCCTTGGTTCTTAAAAATAAATAACATTGAATGTTAATGTTGCATCACTTTATTGGTCATGGTTTATAACCATCTTTGATTCACTTGTTCATATTGTACATAGTCAGTCCTTCTTATTCTTTCATTGTTTGGTAGTTTAGTTGGATTGTTCTAGTTTAGTAAAGAGTTTGTTGTTTGAAATATGTTTGACTTTGAGTTGACTTATTTTTGTTAATACATTCTTGTACTTTAAGAAATTGTGTGAATTCATTCCATGTGTGTACAGAGTTTTGCTATTCAGTAATGCCAGAGCTTGGCTCATCCCTTTCACTATTGTCCTAATACTACTGTCTTATTGGGCTGGTATTCACTTAACAGACCAAATTATTATTTAATGAAATATTAAAATATTAATATTAAATATAAAACAATATATTCATAATAATAATCACAACAAGTTTTACATTGAACTTTTAATATTTACTTCACATGTAGGTTCTTGCATTTTACCTCAAGGAGAATAAAGTAGTGTCTGTACTTTAACACAATCTTTCCCTCCAGACCCACCATTGTCGCAGTTTACATCTGCTAGTTTGTCTGAGCAGGGCTCACTGTGTATGTTTGTGGTTGGTGTGTAAACTGAACACTGCCTCTGATTGGCTTACAGTTAAAGTTTACTCTACCTTAGCCAATCATCATCACTTATGCGATTGTGTCGACGCTCACTTCTCCCTTCACCAAAGAAAAAAAGCTTAGATCCTGTGGCTGTGAACAGATGACAAGGGCTTCAATGAGTAGCTTTAGTTTATAACCCGACCCATTTAATTGTCGGTAACGGTAATGGTGTTGTAACGCTGAAAAAAGTAATTTGCTTAATTACTCTTTACTGAAAAAAGTAAAATGGTTTATTTTAACGTCGTTATTACCATCACTGGCAATAACACGATACTGGAAGTTAATGGAATCAGAGCTCATGCTATAGGGGCCTGTAAATTTACGCAGGCGTTTCACATCTGATACGCATGCAAATTACGTGACCGGCCCCCGCTGGGCTTAAAAGAGTTGATTCAGCACATACGTACAAGTTCTCAATGGAGATCTCCACAGTTTTCTTCTGCGTCTGAGAAATACTGGATGTATGATGGGAAAAAACTGCTGAAATACCTATTATGTAGCTAAATGAAGGCTTCGGTGTGTTCTGATATGTTTTACTTGTAAACCCTTGAAGGTGTAGTCCAGCAGGCGTGTGATGTCATTTCCTGACAGGTACAGTATGCGGAGCTGTTCGAGCCCCTGAAGCATGCTAGGTGTCAGCAGATGGATCCGGTTCCCATTCAGTGCGAGCTCCAACAGCTGGCTCTGGTCATGAAAAGAGCCAGGCTCCACACCTGAGATGCTGTTGTTCTGGAGGAGGGACAGAAAACGAAACTAAAATTATTTATATCTGATCTTTGGTCAAATCAGGCCCAGCAGCTGACTGATGTGGAATAATCAAGCAGCTGTCTGTGGGAATATTTTGAAGGTAAGATTTCTTCTGGCAGAAAGTTGTCATAAACAGTGTCGTTGGGATATTGGGGTTTCTCTGCACTCTGTAGCTCACTCTACCCACTGGTCACCATACTGGATTTTACTGTATGGGTTTATAACAATAACCTAATTTAGATCTGATGTGCTGCCAATCAGCTGTTGGAGGTTTGTCTACAGTATAGTTTTACTGGTGGTGGAGTAGGTAGCACTATTGCCTTGTAGCAAGAATATCCCAAGTTTGCATGTTCTCTCTGTGCATGCATGTGTTTTCTCTTGGTACGCCACCTTGTTCCTACATTCCAAAAACATGACCGTTAGGTTAATTGGTTACTCTTTGCATGGTCATTTGTCCTGTCATGGACTGGCAACCTGTCAGATTACACTCTGGTCTTGATCAGCAATGCCGTAGCTCAGCATAGAATGAGAAATGTCACAATCATCTCAAGCGAAAGTCCTGAATTAGAACAGCAATATAAAATCTGTCTAACCCTTAAGCAGGAATGTCAGTGGAGTTTAAATATGTGAGCATGTTACCTGCAGGTACAGATAATGAAGGTGCTTTAGCAGAGTGAGGTCCACTCGACGAATCTGACTGATCACATTGTCCTGGAGGAAGATGGTCTGCTTACAAAAAGAAAAAGCCCAATAAAACATGATGGTGAAGGATTTTCCAAAACTATAAACAAACTGTGCCAAACAGAGAGGAAAACTACCTGGGTGGAAGGAGGAACGAGTCTGGGGATGTCCCTCAGGTCAGTGGAGCCACACTCCACAGTAAGGCTGTAGCAACGACAGCCTGCAGGACAGGGAGGAGACACACCCACCAAAGTGTGTGGGGACAGGAGCAGGAGGGAGAAGAGAAGCCCGAACCCCACAGCCATAACATCGAGAAGCAGGACTAAGGAAGAGGTGAGAGCAGTGACTTAGTTGTTTCAGTATATAATTTATTTTTTGGAACATATTAATACCATAATTATTTCTTCTGAGGTATTTTAGTTACTGAGCAATAAATATGAGTACCAAATAAAAATGAATCCTTTTCAACATCTCATCTCAAATGATCACAAATGAAGAAAATACTCTGCACATAAAATCAGAAAACTACAATCATGACAAAAAGCAAGATTCCATAAATCTTTAGACAGATATGGGGAAAACTATTGCTGCTTTCATAGGATTTAAGAGGGAAAGTAGCAGCCTGGTGCTACTGATCAATAAGATATTATTAACTGATCATCATCCGTGTGAGTGCCTCTATAAAACCAGGAGTGTGAGCAGTTTGCTGATCTGGATCATCCAGGTGTGTTCTAACACAATGACGAGAAGGAAAACAACAGTAATGAGTTCAAAGAAGCAACTGTTGCTGCCTGTCACTATCTGAAGTCCATCAGAAAGCTGCCAATCTCCTCAGGTGTGTACGTCCCTGCAGATTTAACCCAAGGTCAAAGCTTGAAGCTCGGAGAAATAACCAGACCCCAGGAGCTCCGTCTTATTCTTTATGGGCCTCAGTTAAGGTTCATGATGTGACCATCGCAACAAATGCAGCTTGTTTAAAAGGGTTGCACTGTTCAATGGTTAGGATTAATTGGAATGTATGTACCTGACTGTTGTGAAGAGCCTTGAGACGACATGTGTTGTAAATTGGCGCTATATAAATAAAACTGAATTGAATTGAATTGAAGGAGAAAAAGAACAAAGCAAGACATAATTTGTACCTTTCCTTTCCTTTCTTTTATCACATTTTCAGTCCTACTCCAAATATTCCATTATGTTTTGTTGTATGTGTCTTTGCTAACAGAATTTCAGCCACATAATGAGTCGAACAAGGCTGGGCCTTTTTTAACCTATGATTGTAAAATTTAGATCTAATCTTTGTTCTGTTTTCAGCAGGGACGGCTACTATGTGTGTCATCCTGAAAAAAGGGTGGGGGGCTGGTGCCTATCTCCAGCAGGTACTGGTCAAGAGCCGAGATACACCCTGGATGAGTCATCAGGCCATCACAGGACAACACAGACACACACAAAAAAACTTAATGTATACTCTTGGACTGTGGGAGGAAGCTGGATTACCCTGAGAACCCACACAGGCACGGATAAAACATGCAAATTCTTGGCTGGGATTCCTTTGTTAGGAATAACCTTTCTTATTACTTATAGATGAGCTTTAACACACACACACACCATAATGATAAAGTATATAGGCTAATGTTTTCTCTTTTGTTAGGATATGGATAGGAATCCTCACTTATGCACATTATGAGGACAAATGACCTACGGTTTGACATAAAGTTTAGGACATTGGGTTTGATTGTGGAACGCTCTGTAACCAGGGTGTTTAGATTGTTGCAGCTACACTAAGACTGAGGATTGGACACCTGCTAATGCACACTCTATCAGATAGACACCAGAATGGTGCCACATAGTCTACTGATAAACACTGAGGGAGTGTACAGGGGTTGGACAATGAAACTGAAACACCTGTCATTTTAGTGTGGGAGGTTTCAAGGCTAAATTGGACCAGCCTGGTAGCCAGTCTTCATTGATTGCACATTGCACCAGTAAGAGCAGAGTGTGAAGGTTCAATTAGCAGGGTAAGAGCACAGTTTTGCTCAAAATATTGAAATGCACACAACATTGTGGGTGACATACCAGAGTTCAAAAGAGGACAAATTGTTGGTGCACGTCTTGCTGGCGCATCTGTGAACAAGACAGCAAGTCTTTGGGATGTATCAAGAGCCACGGTATCCAGGGTAATGTCAGCATACCACCAAGAAGGACGAACCACATCCAACAGGATTAACTGTGGACCCAAGAGGAAGCTGTCTGAAAGGGATGTTCGGGTGCTAACCCGGATTGTATCCAAAAAACAAAACCACACCTGCCCAAATCACAGCAGAATTAAATGTGCACCTCAACTCTCCTGTTTCCACCAGAACTGTCCGTCGGGAGCTCCACAGGGTCAATATACACGGCCGGGCTGCTATAGCCAATTGTTCAGAGAGTTACGGTGTGGAGAAGCCTCAAAGAAGCGTACCACCCAGACTGTTGCATGCCCAGAGTGAAGCATGGGGGTGGATCAGTGATGGTTTGGGCTGCCATATTATGGCATTCCCTTGGCCCAATACTTGTGCTAGATGGGCGCGTCACTGCCAAAGACTACTGAATCATTCTTGAGGACCATGTGCATCCAATGGTTCAAACATTGGATCCTGAAGGCGGTGCCGTGTATCAGGATGACAATGCACCAATACACACAGCAAGACTGGTGAAAGATTGGTTTGATGAACATGAAAGTGAAGTTGAACATCTCCCATGGCCTGCACAGTCACCAGATCTAAATATTATTGAGCCACTTTGGGGTGTTTTGGAGGAGCGAGTCAGGAAACGTTTTCCTCCACCAGTATCACGTAGTGACCTGACCACTATCCTGCAAGAAAAATGGCTTAAAATCCCTCTGACCTCTGTGCAGGACTTGTATATGTCATTCCCAAGACGAATTGACGCTGTATTGGCCGCAAAAAGAGCCCCTACACCATACTAATAAATTATTGTGGTCTAAAACCAGATGTTTCAGTTTCATTGTCCAACCCCTGTACATCCCTTGTGCGGGAGTACCAGATATAAAACTACATGTGACCTTCCTTTGGGGCTATTTGTCACTTTGATCACCAGGCAGATCCAGGACGGGAACCTCAGCGCTGATCACTGTAACCGTTCCTCTGCCTTATTTAGATTAAAAGTGTTAAAAGTATAGTTCTGTTTGAGAGTCATCCCTTTAAGAGAAAGTATTGTAGACAGTGGGGTCGCTCCTGGGGAAAAGATTTTGGGGAGGCTCCAAGCCGTCTGACCGCCAACAGGGTGCGGTAGCTCGGACACCTCCTTAACTGCCATGCAGCCCTAAAAATGGTCTGAATATCAGTTATTACTCTGTTACTGTTTGGGTTTTTTAATTCATTTTATTTTCTTTTAACTATTTTTTTTTTTACTGAGAACATAGGTTGTAAGAAATTATTGTTTGAATATTTATGATTTCCTGCTGCTGTTTGGCTTATTTTGGTTTGGTTTTCATGCAAACTTTAAAGAATGATGCTGACAATCGTGAATCTCTCCTGTATGAAGAGAAAATAGACTCAATATATGCTTCGTCTGTAATAATACATTTGTAAGCCGTGTAAACCTGTTTGTGTGTAAATTTGGGAACTTGTATGTGTAAAACATGATTTGTAAACCCATAAAAGGATTCGGTGTGCAACGTCTGGTATTTGCAAATGTGTGCTCTAGTTTCTGATTCACATGCTGAGGTGTGAGTTCCATGACAGCCCACTTATAGATGATCAGATGGTGCTGCTCTGAGAACACACTGACCTTCTCCAACCATCAGAGTCCAGTGGCAGGGATATTTACTTGCATACAGTACAGTATGTGGAAACATTTCTTGTAACAAATTAGATACAATGTAGTTTTTCATTAAATTTATCAAATCACCTTGCTGCTTCTATCTGCTTGTCAGCATTTTGGTCCAATACCATTAACCAACATTACCTGCCTATTTGTTTAAAGTCAATAAAAAACAAAAAACATACCAATAATAACTGCTTGAGGGAAAAAAGCAGAAACAATTCCATAGCTCTGTATATACTACATGGAAGAACAAAGTGACAAAAACATTTTGCAAGTGAACTTTAATATACATCCTTACACATAACAAAGATTGGAGAATTTTTATGAGTGCTCCTATATCTTGGAATATTTAGTAAAATAGCCAGGGCAACATTTAGAAGTCTGGTTCATGCTTCAGGTATCTTGCATTGCCACCTTTAGGAGCACACATCTGTCATTATGTCAGATAATGGTGAAAAATGAACAGTTCGTATCAAAAGTTATAACTTCTGAATTGTATTCAATTAACAACAAGCACCATGAAGCATTCAAACAAGGCCAAAGCAAGTCTCTACTGATTTTAGACACTCCATCATATCTGCTACCAGAGCAGGATAACCATTGTAATGGCTTGGAAGGTGTAAGCGCTCATTGTAGGTGGATGAGGTAGGCAGGGGCCGTGGTTCGGGGGACAGCACCACTTCAAGTTTGAGGTCTTTGCATGGAACCTCCCAGCCGACCCAAAATCTCATCAGCTGCCGCAGACTGCCTGAAGAATTTAGAAAGTATGAATACATTTATTTTTGAAATTGTATAGTGTTTTTTTTCTGTAGAAATGATCCAATGACAAACTTGTCTGTGAGAGAATTAATATTACTGCATCTAAAACTTGCTTGAATTTATGAAACAAATGTAGGAATTTCTCTTTATGGCAAATATGTATCCACTTTATTTTCTTTTCAAGGAAGTAATTATTTTTTATTGGTGTTAAATTGTATAAAATGTTTGTATTTCAAGAAGTATGTGTTTATTAATTGGCAATTTCATTTTCAGTATTAACTACAGTCCTGTAAAAATCGTTACCATGTACACTGATATACCAGCAGTCAGGCATCAACAAAGAAGAACATCAGTCTTGCCCTTGGTTGGATATAATATTTCTTTGTTGTAGGACATTGGATCCTTTTGGCCCTGAGAAATTGGGATTTTACGGAGATCCTTCAGATACAAAAGCAGTTTAATACAAACATTTTGGAGGCTGCGTGGTCAACATAGGGTTTTTATGTTTATTGAGTGGCTGTGAAAGCTAGCTTTCCTTTTTTCACCAAGCATTGCATTTCAACTACACGAAACACAGTCACTTTACCTAATTTAGCTGGCAGTCCTTTATGTTTCGAACTGTCTGTGAAGTGGTGTAAAATGATTGGCTGAGAAGCAATTTCATAAATTATGCTGGTATGTGTTGTATGTCATTTATCAATCTTAGAAAAACATTGAGAAACATTTGTCCAATTCCAAGGACACACTTTACCTTCAACAGACTGACAGAAGAACCCTGACACCTGGACATTTTCTGATTCTAAGTCATCGCTGTCCTCTCATCAGTTTCCCTCACCTGAGACCAAATGATTGACTGTAATTGTAGAAATGTATAAGTAGTTATATAAAAAAATATATATATTTATAGTACAAACACCCTATGGGATACATCTCTGTAATGTTCATCATTCTGTAAGTGCACCTGGGTTGTAATTACCAGTTCACTCTCTCTGGGGAAAAGGACTGGCACAACATCGGGTCCGGAGGTAATCGGTGACCAGATGCCAGTTTCTTTTATTCCCTTTTTCAGGTGCTTTATTTGCAAACTGAGTCGAGGGAGGGCCTGTAAATTTTAACTTCATTAATGTTATGTTCATTAGCTTTCACAAAACATTACTTGCTTCTGAAGTATGCTACAACATTGGTTACTGAAGCTAGCTGGCTCAATTTGATGAAATAAGTTAAGAAACCATTCAAACAAAAGACATGGAGAAATATATATTACAGCATGAGTAAGGAGCTGCTGTAAGAGGAGTAGCTCATTTGTTTTCTTGGTGGGTACAGGGAAATACCACTCCATACACAGACTGGACAACCTTGACCTCTCTTCCTCTGTTATTTTTTCTTTTAGCAGCTGAAAGACACAATTATTATTGCATTTCAGAATTGAATCAAAATAGCTGGAATTCATTTTTGAAACTTGGGTCACATTAAAAAAAAAAAGTGCAAATATATTTTATTTACTGTGCTTTCAAGACCAATGGTCTCCCGTTGGTCAATATCAGTGACATATCAGTGTCCTCTAGAGACTGGACCCATTTTGTCAAAAGCTCCTGATGATCGGAATACAAACAGGCAAGAAACAAATCAGTAAAAGAACAAAACATTGATACCTGTCACAGCATTCACTGGCATAAGGAAGCACTGACTTTAAGAAGTCCCTCTGGCAAATAGGGCAACTCTGTACATACCAAAAGAAAAATGTCATAACTAGTACAAATCCCAACACAAAATAATTTATTTGCAGGTATGCTACAAACATAAAAAAAATACCTGAAACAATGAACTGCATGCAAAATATGCCACAGAACATGTTCATCTTTGTACATTGTGGACATTGTGTTATTGTCCATATTGTGTAGAAATACCTCTCTTTTTCCCAAATCTTCCATTGTGTCTTCCTGCTCCCCCATGGCATCTTCACCATCTTCATGAGCCTCTGCAGGCTCAGTCTCTGTTTAAATTATAAAAGACAGATTTAGTGATTGTCCGTTAAAAACAAATAAAAATATTAGCAAGCTTTTATATATTATAAATATTCAAACCCTGATCTGACAAGGAGTGCACAAACCAGGTAGTTAACAATAACATTTACCAGACATTATGGAAAGAGGCCTGGGAAAGGTCATGTAAACAATGGTAAACATAAAAACGTTTAGATAAAAAAATTACATTAGACATGGGTTGGCATTTTCCAGCATGCAGTGCCAGTATTTGTAGTGGCATGGTGCTGTTGCATGTGAAACAGGGCACCTGAGGAATTGTGGTAAATTGTTCAGCATCAAAAGGAAACGGCTCTGTGTCAATTTCCTCCTGAAGGGGCACCAAGAAGAGCACTATTTTGTCATTATTTGATGCAGACTGAAGTTCCTGGCCACTGTAACCCTCTGCATCCATGGGTATGAGAAGACAGCTTTCTTTGACCTCCAACTGACAACAAATAAATAAATAAACAAAATAACCATATAAAACTGCATTGGTCTAACATCAGCATGTAATGTCAAAGAACAGACAAAACAGTCTATTTAAAAAGTAATCATTTCAACCTGATGCTTTGTAGAACATCCATCTTCCATTGAGTTGTTTGAGTTTTATAAACTCTTTCACCTGTCTGACAATTTGTTACAGAAGTAAACCTTGAATTTTAACTATAAATGCAATTGCAGAAAAATACAGATATTTTTAAGGTATGCCATAAAAGTGATATACTGTATGCTCTCACATTTTTAGAAATGTTTAATGCCATCTTCTCATGAGACAGTATCTCTCTCCCTCTACGTCACAAATGTGTTTGAGTACACCAATGCAATACAAATCATATATAACATTATGAGAACATATATAATCATTGTTAATCATTGTGATTGAAAACCTCTTCGTGTTTGGCTTCTTCTGAGTCAGCCAACACACTTTTTCCTAATCCAGCTGGGCTAAAACAAGTTCCTCTGAAGCTCTAGGGGTGAGGTTGGTGGGGCCTGGCAGGACATCTATGATGAGGTTTGTGCTTTTTTTGGGACAACTGGGGCTGATGGTCCTGCCTTTGCCTTTTTTGACCTCTGACTTATTAAAAGTTTTGGAAATTGACTTTGAAAATACAGGGAAGAATACTGGTTTGAGACAAGATATCATTAAGACAAAACCTTATAAAATGACCAAATACCAACAAAGTCATGATAAACATTAAGATAACATAAAATAGGCGAATACTTGTAACAAACTTAATTTTCAAATTTAGCATGAAAACTGTCAAACCTTACCTTTTTAAAGCTGAGTTAACTCTTGTTTTTGAAGTTGGGGCGTAAAGTGTTTGCTGTGCTGTTTTGGACAACAGATGAACTTGATGATGGTGCAGAAGAGGTATCTAAATTGCGACCAATGTCCTTTGTCAGAGCAGACACAATGGCCTGAGCTATATTTCTCATAATTTGCTGTTGAGACAACAAATAAATTCCAAATTTGTTAAACCACTCAAAACCAGAATTACAGTCAAAATAGTTTAGGGACCATGCATGAAGTACAACAGTAAAATGTTTTCAACTGTCTGAAACATGATTGAATTGTTCCCCACTTTACTGACTGTATAACAAGTTTAACTTCAGGCACTACACAATGATGAAAATGCTCAGCCAAAAGAAATATTAAATTAGTTTAGCTACCATAGACCTTAGCTGGTGCTAACAGAGAAATGTGTGGAGGAGGCTCAGGCTTTACCAATCTAGCCCACGTTACCTGAAATTATCTAAAAGTACTGGCTGTCTCATTAAAATCGAAGTGCACAGCGAGTAGGTTTAACTTATACTTACTTCTGAGGGTAGACCACCTGGATACCCCCGCCATTAGTCTTCTTGGCTTGATCTGATTTTTTTCTATCTGGGATTGATTGCCTATTTTTCCCAGCCAATGAACCATTTCACCGCCTAGTGGTCGTTTCTTTTAACCATATAATTACACGTGCACGATTAATAAATTGATACATGTCTACATAAACAATTTAGAATATTAAAAAGTAAATGTGGGTGTCTGTGTTATAACTAAGGGCTACTTGTATTTGTAAAACATACAAGTGCTTACAAGGTGTGCTTCTGCTACTAAGGCAGAAGAATAGAGGGAAATAATGCTAGATTCCAAAGGCAATTCAAATGACCCAGCTTTCCACCAACATTTAAACGCACCATGTGTGCACGGATCTGTGAGGCTCCCGAAGCGTGAAATGAGTCTCAAAAACCTGGGCGCTTGTAAACTGATCTGTGCGTAACTGCAGTTTTGTCCGAGTGTATCAGGTGAGTCATGCACACGTATTTAACAATTTGTATTAGTTCGAGTAGTGTGTGTTATTTTATTTTGAACTCGTAATTTTTTAATACTTATATGAGCATTTGGGCACACATTTGCAAATACCAGAGGTTACGCACAAAATGCTTTTAAGTGTAACAAATACAAGTACCCAAATTTACACACAAATAGGTTAACACAACTTACAAATCTATTATTACAGATAAAAACATATATTGAGTCTGTTTTCTCTCCATACATGCTGATCTTCTTAAAGGTGACCTATTATACTTCCTTTTAAACATTTGGGATAGGTCTGTGAGCCATACAAAACATGTTAATTAAATTTTTCGCACAATATCATTCTCAGATATCTCTCAGAGGTTCCACCTCCTCAGTTCCCCATTTCAGAATGAGCTGTTTTAGGGCTCTGTCACTTTTATGCAAATTAATTGTATCTGGTCACGCCCCCAACCAGCACTTCTACACGTGAAACCAAGACGCAACAATAAGTACTTACATTTCTGTCATCTGCAGATTTGTCACAAATAGTAGGGATTAAATTTTTTTTTGTCTAATTGGCAAAACATAGTCGCATGTACTTGACTCCACGGATGTCCCAGCAAAACTCAATTTTTATGACCGCGTATGTGGTGCCACACAATAAACTGCTCAGTGACAAAAGTCTCCACATCAAATATTTTTATATGTGACACACTGCTCTGAGCAGCCAGTAGAGAAGACGCGCAGCGTAAAAGCCACTCTTTGCCTCGCACTGAGAGGTGTATTCCTCTTCTTCGTTCCTAGTGTGGTTTAAGGGCCTTTATCACCACCTTCTTTTCTTTATGTTTTTCCAAAGCTACACGGCAAATTAGTTCTGCCTCCGCGTTCGATGAAGCTATGGCTGAAAGTGTGGTAAATGTAGGAATTTGTTACCAGAAGAACCAGATAGAGAAAATTGGTAAAGCCGTGGACAGTGCGCGCAGAGTCCACATTGCTCACAGTACGCCCAACTATGGTCTGCCCTTTAGTCTTTCTGCAACTCCTGATGTGTACTGATGTGAGTTCTCAAAGCAGTCTGTGGTGAAATGATTCGCGCAAACTAGTACTGTTTAGGCAATGTGGCTGGAACATTGCCCTCACAAATCTCTGTTATCTGACAGCAGAAGAATGTGCATGGACACATGAAATATTTCAATATTGTAATATTTTATTCTTTGTAATTTCAATAATTATGACTTACAGATTATGAAATCCCAAAATCCAGTGTCTCAGAAAATTAGAATATTGCAGAGGTGTCTGCTGAGGTGTAATGAAAGCCTAGGTTGCTTTGATAG
The DNA here is from genome assembly GCF_021462225.1 of Girardinichthys multiradiatus. Taxonomy (NCBI): domain Eukaryota; kingdom Metazoa; phylum Chordata; class Actinopteri; order Cyprinodontiformes; family Goodeidae; genus Girardinichthys; species Girardinichthys multiradiatus. The sequence goes on along the minus strand of NC_061802.1, from coordinate 46,999,300 downwards.
CAACCTTCACGTCATCTGCATTGTGGTCTGGTGTCTCCCCCTCTTCCTCTCGACAATACTCGGTTTCAGGTTAGGCCATTTTGCTGCCTATTTAAGCACAGTAACACCATGGTCATTGAACCAGCTTTTGGTATCTTTGGCAGTGTGGGTCGGTACCAAGTCCTGTTGGAAATTGAAATCAGTATCTCCATACAGCTTGTCAGCAGAAGGAAGCATGACATGCTCTAAAATTTCTTGATGGACAGCTGTGTTGACTCTGTACTTCAGAAAACACAGTGGACCAACACCTGCAGATGACATGGACTGTGGAAACTTCATACTGGACTTTAAGGAACGTGGATTCTGAGCCTCCCCACTCTTGCATTTTGTTTAACAATCCACTATGGCTGCGGTTATGCCTGATGCTGGTGCACCTTTTCCTACCACACTTTTTCCTTCCACTCAACTTTCTCTGAATATGCTTGAAAACAGCTCTCTGAACAAACAGCCTCTTTAGGAATGACATTTTGTGGCCTACCCTCCTTGTGGAGTTGTCAGTGACTGTCTTCTGGACATCTGTCTAGTCAGCAGTCTTCCCCATAATTGTGTAGCCAACTGACCCAGAGTGAGAGACCATTTAGAGGCTCAGGAAACATTTGCAGGGATTTTGAGTTAATTAGCTGATTAGGGTGTGAGACCATATTTACCTTTTTCTGAATATTTTAATTTTCTGCGACACTGAATTTTGGGGCTTTCATTATCTGTAAGCAATTATCATCAAAATTACAAGAAATAGAGGCTCAATCATGGCTGTAGCTACCATTGAGACCACCGATGTCTGAACCTCAGTATATTTGTGCTGTGTATAAAATTCTCTGAGTAGCTCCACCAGGTTACTGTAGGAGGCACTACAACTGTGTAAGGCAGCCAAACCCAATGTTTACGAAGAAGAGAGCAGCTTTGCATACCCTACTGCTAAATTAAAGACCAGAAGAAGAACAGTGCAGCTGACGGTGAAAAATAACAGAGGTAGTCAGTCATTTTCTACTACTTCTTCCATAGTGGGTCGCGGGGAAGCTGGTGGATCTCCATCAGTCTATAGGCGAGAGGAGGGGTACACCCTGGACAGGTCGCCAGTCCATCGCAGGGCAACACACAAACAACCATGCACACACTCATTCATACAACTAAGGGCAATTTAGAGTGACCAATTAACCTAACAGGCATGTCTTTGGACTGTGGGAGGAAGCCGGAGAACCTGGGAGAACATGCAAACTCCATGCAGAAAGACCCCCATCCGGGAGCTGAACCCAGGCAACAGTGCTACCAACTGCTCCACCATGCAGCCCCCATAGTTCACTAGTCTTCACCCTTCATAACACTGTTTAAGTTTAGTTAGAATAGTTACCGCCCATTGACAACGATGTTTGATTTGTGTGGCTGCATTTTTGTGAGCAGCTTTGATAGACTAATAATGTTTCTATTTTAAGAGTGAATGTTTCCATCCATTAAATTAAGACAAAGTTTTTTTTTCTTTTTTTTAAGTTTGACTTTTTTACTGGTTTTATAAATGAGCAGGGATCCTTTGTTTATTTAATCCAGATGATAAAAAGGGATTAAATAGATGTCTGCTGTCCATCCGCTCCAAACAGGATGCGTTTCTGAGACCAATGTCCCTGTGTGGTTCAAAACAACATAAAACTGACTGCCTTTATTCCATTCACTGTAGACTACTACTGACCACAGATAGATGTGTTATTACAGTGATATCCAGGCTAAATTTGACCGCAAAGAATACAATGCAAAATTAGTTTCACTATTAAATGTGTGTATTATTTAATAAAGCACACTTTATGTTTGAAATATTTCAAAGTCAAATCTAAAATGAATTCAGACTTAAAGACAGACTAAGGCAGGTTGATAATAATGTTTTTGATTTGTCAGGAGAGACAGGTGAGAATGTGAGAACAGAGAGAAGAAGTATGCTCAGATCTTGTGTTTTGAATGTGTTAGTCGAGTGTGAACAATCAACATTCATATAAACTAATTTATGTCATTTCAGTGAGTCATCATAGTGAGTCCCTGTTGCTTCAGATGATGTTGTTGCTCCACACACACACACACACACACACACACACACACACAAATACATGACACATTAAAGTCACTTACGTTTTAAATGAATGCTTCTATTTTAATTAAGTTCTGGTCTTCACTGTAACTGATGTGCATGGGGATTTTTAAAGTCTGGTTACGGCCCTGGGCTTGATATACATTCACTCTATGAGTAATGAATTAGTTTTACTCTTTGAAAATGATGGACAACTAATATTAACCTTTTTTTTTTTTTTTTTACGACATTTCATTTTTTAAGCTACACTTGTATTACTGTCTAATGTAACTGAGTCTCCACGGAAATCACAGACAGAATTAGGCATGAACTGATTGTTTGGGCCTAGTCTTTGTCTCTTCTTGGGGGCGGACATTCTGCCGCTGATTAACAAACATCTCTGGCATCACATGAATGTAGTAGATATAAACCGACATGAAGCCAAACGTGTTTTTCATTCGTAATGAGTACAGCCCCAGCATACACAGAGATCCAACTCTGCTACAGGCCACAGAACCACCGGATCAGAGTGATCAGGTCCGGGCTTCAGGAGCACAGTGATGGATCTGGAAGATGGAGATAAACAGACTGCACAGCGACTCATTGGATTTACCTGATCAGGCCCGACAGGAGCGATGCTGCGGTGCTCCGCCACTAAGGCTGATATGTGCAGGTGAAGAAGAGGGAACAGACTCAGATGGTTCTGTTAAATCCCATCATCCGGCTGGGTTTTCAGCTTCTCTTCCAGCGCACCTCCCATCTAGTGGGAGCAGACTTTGCGGCTGCCCCTCCCCCACTTTACCGTACAAACCTCTATAACCCTGATTGTCATTTCCTCTGGATAAGATTTTCATCTCAGTTTTTTCTATTCAGGGTGCAAATTATGGGATAGACTCCCTCTCCCGGGCAATATAGGCGTAGACTCCCTAAAAACTATATATGAGCGGCTGGAGCTCTTCATTTAAATATGTAAGAAATCTCTTACATGTAACAGAAAAGAAAATGACTCAATAAATACTTTTAAAGTGTTTTTTTGTTTTTTGTTTTAAGACACAAAGACAACTTTTGGGTGTCATCTTACCATCGTGGTATGTCAAAAAATAATATATAGTCACAATTGAGCTAATAATCCATGATCTAATACAGTTTTTACTGCGTTTCTGCATATTAGGATTTGCTTTTTTTAATAAGGTTAAAACAGTTTGACTACATCTATAAAGCCTGGACTATCTAACTTCACAACACACTTGTAGACTTGTGCAGATATGTTGTTCAATGAAACATCTAATATCCCTGCACTGGAATTTATACCATCATTTCACACCAGGTGGTCCAGCGGGATTCCCTGACTCTTCTTCCTTCTAACCATCTGAAATCTTCTCATCCTCACCGCTTATGCCAACATCATTTTTATCATTTTGACACATTTTTTCACCTGTGACCCTGGTCTCTCCATCATTCTTCTCATCCCTCACTTTTTTGCCAAAGAAACTGGAAATGTCTCCACTTTTAAATTTCCCTTTCATTATGATCTGCAATGTCTAGGCATCAAGATTTGGAAAGATTAGCCCACTCCTTCCCACAAGACGTCTGTAACAATATGAAACCAGAAATGAGCAACATATGGAGAACCCTGAGCATCCTCTTCATGAGACTGGTGTACAAACGATGTCTTCACAGGTCTGCCTAAAAAATCCATCCAGGACGCTGCTTCCTGCATCCTGACTAAAACTAAGGAATTAGAGAACATCACCCCAGTTCTAAAGTCCACTGGCTCCCTTTATCTCAGAGAATAAACTTTAAAATATTTCTGTTACTTTATAAGTTAGCGAATGGCTTAGCACCAAAATACATTAAAGATTTGTTGTCGTATGAACCTTCCAGACCACTCAGGTCTTCAGGTTCAAGTTTACTCTGCATCCCCAGAACCAAACATGGAGAAGCAGCATTCAGTTCTTATTGCTCCACTAATCTGGAACAAACTTCTAGAAAACTGAAAAAACAAATCTGAAATCCCGAGTTCTTTTAAATCAAGGTTAAAAACCCATTTGTTTAGAGATGCTATTGATTGTTCTATTTGAAATATTAACTGAAACATTTTCATCTGTAGACCAACTTTCCTATATTATGCCACTGCCATCTACTGTGTTTTATGTTTTCATCATGTAAAACACCTTGATTTGTCTTGTTGATTAAATGTGCTACAAATAAACTTGCCTTGACTGTCCTGAAAGTCTGTTTCTCTTGAGTTCACCATCAGGTTCATGGTTAAACCTAAGTAAGCTGTGAGGCTGGTCACACCTAGCCCAACCCACTTCATTTTTACCAAAATCTGAACACAATAAAATCATTGTAGCATTTCCATCAGTTTTGTCTTACACTTTATTTAAATATGATGGACTTCTCTGAAAGTGTCCTTCCACAGAGGTGTGGGTAAAGAAGCTGCATGGCAGCAGTCATCCTTCAGACTTGTGTTCATCAGTGACACAATGACTTTGGAGGGTGTCGTCACCATGCTGTCCAAACTCGTTTGTGGCCTGGCCGGTTCCAATCCAATGATCCTGCCCAAAAATCACAGCGCTCCGTTGCTCTGTGTCAGGATGAATGCTTGTAATCATCAAAGCCATCTGTTCTAGAATCGACCTATGGATGATCCTAGAACTGATGGTACCGGTCTCCATAGCAGGACTAGAGCTACAAAAATATAACAGTCTACAACCGGAATGATGTGCAGTATCACGCTGTTAATACGGTCTCTTCCTAGTTCTGTGGGAAGACAATTGGATAAATCTGGCTGTAGTGGTCGACAAAGTGGACCTCCAGTCCATCTCTGATGTAGTCTGGCAGGTCAGAGAAGTCCTTTCGATTCTCAGCTGGAAGAATGATGCAGATCACACCAGCACGGCGGGCCTGACAGAGAAAATATTCAGTGTCAATACTGATATAAACAGAACTTTGTTGCCAAAATGTTTAAAAATGACTTATGAGTTTAAGAGTGAGCACTACATGTAGAGACAAAAAGACAACATGAGTTGTCTGCCTTCACTAGCAACTTGCAGCTAATGCTAAATAAACTTTAAACTGAAACCATTTAGAATGTCTGGTTCATCAGTATAAGTTGCAGAATTGCTAAAAATAATAATAATAATAATAATAATAAAGGGCTTTTAGCCAGAAGAGGTCGGACAAGTCTTTAAATTCTCTCAGGAACAACTTTAAACAAATTCTTCCCAACATAAATATTGTACCACTCTGAAAGCATCAAACAGGACAATTTAGAGCTTTACAAGGTAATCCATAAAAACACAACAGTTTCACTGCTGGGTGGATTGTGTCTAGGTGCTGCAGACCATGATTTTTCTTGCTTTCATAAACAGAAGCTGTCATATTTATTCATGCTTGAAATAAAGCAGGAAACATTAGTCCCTTAATATACAGTGATGGTCAGAGTCTTATCTTTATTACAGTGAATTTAAGACCTAAATGTTCACAATCAGGTCTGCAGAGAGAATTATCAGGGCTGACCTTCCCTCCATCAAGGACTTGTACAGGTCTGGGGTCAGGAAAAGGGCAGCTAACACTTCTCTAGACCCAACATATCCTGGACACAAACAGTTTAGACTTTAACCTTCAGGTGGCGCTACAATGTCAGTCAGTCATTTTCTACCTCTTATTCCATAGTGGGTCGTGGGGGAGCTGGTGCCTATCTCTAGCAGTCTATGGGCGAGAGGCGAGGTACACCCTGGACAGGTCACCAGTCCATTGCAGGGCAACACACAAACAATTCATACACCTATTGGTCAATTTAGAGTGACCAATTAACCTAACAGGCATGTCTTTGGACTGTGGGAGGAAGCCGGAGTACCCGGTGAGAACCCACGCATGCACGGGGAGAACATGCAAACTCCATGCAGAAAGACCCCAGGCCGGGAATCGAACCCAGGACCTTCTTGCTGCAAGGCAACAGTGTTACCAACTGTGCCACCGTGCAGCCCGGCGCTACAATGTGATATTTGTAAAAGCCAGTCACCACAGAGACAGCTTCCTCCCTCAGGCTGTTTCTCTGATGAACAGAATGCCTTTTTATGTAAAAATTAACACGCAAGAGATTGAAAATTCACCTGCCTCTTTGTAATCAGTAGTTGAGCTGTGGGAAGTGAAGGCAGAAAAAGGGGCAACCACTGTAACAATGTCTCAAACTCCAAGTCTGGGTTTTATGCTAAATGTTTGCTGTAATACGCTGATCTTACTCAGCCTTTTGCTCACAGCAGAAGTGTGTCACAAGACCATAATATGTTTTATTACTGTGTGTTCCATACAGCAATAGTTTTCTCTTTGATTCCGCCTACTGGCAGGATTTTGCCAGTTAGCGACACCTCTCCGGTCATGGCCACATTCTGACGCACTGACTGGTTGGTTGCCAGGGACAACAGTGCAGTAACAATAGTGCAACCAGCGCTGGGTCCATCTTTAGGAGTTGCTCCCTGCAAAAGAGCAAATGAAAATACAAAAATGTATTTGGTATGTCTGTGAGGGATTTTTATATTTTCTATGAACCATGAAGAAATAATTCTGCCAACATTAAATGGCGCTCTTTTAAAAAGAACAAAAAAACTGACTTCCACTCCCTGGCAAAAACAATTTAGCACCAAGTTGAGACATTCAGAAGATTTTGGACACAACAGGATCAACAGCACATTAGTTTTACCATTATGTGTGGCGTGATAAGTGTTTACAGGAAGTTACCAGAGCATCAGCCAGTCAGTGAAAACAATGAGCAAAGGCAACCAGACAGAAGATACACAGAAAACAGATTAAGACATTTCTCCACAACAGGAACCAGTGAAATCTTCTGGAGCCATTACTGAGCCTCGCATTTCAGCTGCATTTACTAGTGTGGGAGTTAACCCGAGAAAAAGCCACCAGCTGGAAGACAGCATTTTTCTCATTTACCAAGAACACACCATCTTCACTGTCAAATATGGTGGTGGCAGCATCATGCTCTGGGGGAGCTTCTCTTCAGCAGGGACAGGGAGGTGGTCAGAGTTGATAGGATGATGGATGGAGCCAAATCCAGGGCAACCTGGAAGAAAACCTGTTGGAGTCTGCAAGAGACTTAAGACTGGGGTGGAGGTTCACCTTCCAGCAGGACAACGGTCCTAAACATAAAGCCTGGGCTACAATGGAATGGTTTAAAACAAAACATTCATGTGTTAGAATGGCCTAGTCAAACTCAATATAAATTAGAGAAAGTCAGAATCACTGGTTGCTGCAAAATCAGGGCTTTTATTTGTGTCATGAGAGCCGTATTCCCACTCTGAGCTGCAGAGAGACCTGGGTCAACCCTACAACAGTGGGAGGAGTTGCCTCTGTGCACTTGCTCCTGTTTTGTGGACTCCACTGTGGAAACGCTCATAGTGTGTGTGGGTGTGTGTGTGAGAGCTTGTGATGAAGTAAAACCATCCTAATTTACCTCAGGAACATGCAGGTGCAGGTGGGAACTGATCAGGAAGTTATTTCCCGGTTCTTTGGTCATGAGGAAGGCTCTGGCGAATGTTGAAGCAATCTTTGCACTTTCCTTCATGACTTCACCAAGTTGACCTGCAGGCAAGAAGACATCTTAAAAGAAAACCAAGTGTGTTCTAAGTGTGTAGTTCCCTGCATGGTTGCATCGCTGGTGGAATAACAGGAGAACCTTTAACATCCTCGAATCCGCAGAAACAGAACCTGAGCTGTGTTCTTCTCTCATAAATAAGATCTATGAGAGTCGTAATCAATGGTGTCCCCTCTAATGTTCTACTGGCTTTTGTTGTGCAAAAAACTGGCTACAAAAAATATTCTAACAGGAAAAACAAGAAAATGTCAAATTTAAATACAAATTTGCTCAGATGCACGCTCAGTACAAAGAATGTCTGCAAAGTCAATGACAGAATGCAAGCAACTTGTTGCTCTCTACATGCTCATCCAGGAGGAGCATTCTGCTGGGTTTCCTTAGATAGAAAAACGTTCTAACCAATTTGAATAATAGACTGAATCTGACTGCACTGTTTGATAACTAGGATCAAACTGTATTGGATGTAACTGACTTGCAGTCTGTCTGTATGACTGGATAGAAGACTTTTTTTTGTTAAGAACCTTAAGACAACATGTGTTATGAATTGGTGCTGTATAAATAAAGTGATTTGAATTGAATTCGTTCTGGGTGCTCAACTGGTTTGACTGTGACAACGGCTCATTTCATGTTGAGAGCAGAAAAACAATAACCTATAATCACCTTCACAGTTCATGTCTGCACCACCAGATGAATAGAATTACAGAGAGAAAAAGAAGCTCCTGCTTCAACCAGATCACTTGAGCCTGCTTTTGCACAGGTTTCATGTGAAAGAAAGGCAAATTTCTGATCATAGTACCAACATAGCAGAGTGAAAAACAAATCATATAAGCAAAATGAACAGTATCATCCTAAAATATCACCAATTGCCCAACCAGAAATAATAAAGAATTAGGCATCTGCAACAGAAACGTCCGTATCGATGAACACCTAGATGGGATCAGAATACATACAGTGGGATTTTGAAGCATCACTTACACCCTGTAATAATAGCGTTTAGTATTTTCTGGTTATTTATACCACAATACCATTTTAACTGTATTCTTTATGGGAATCTCTGCACTCTTCTTGCCATCTGTTGACAGTTTTAGTTATTAGGTACTTTTCAGAAATGATGTAATGTACAGGTTTTTTGGAGCGCAACCAGCAGGAATACTTTATGAACAACAGAGATTAGAAACACTGTCAGATATGAAGAATCCTCTTGACAAGCAAAAACCTCTTAACAAATTGGAAAATTCAGAAATGCCACTTTCCAAATGTATTACATGAATCCAAACCCAGGACCCACTGACCTGTAACCTCTAATGAACCCTCTCCCTTAGCTTCTGCCCCTCCAAGAGGTTGTCGGAGTGACGTCTCAATGAACAGCGTGGAGCCTCCTACACAGTCAACAAATCACAAGCCAGACATTCAGATTTGACAATCTCTATCAGTACTGCATGCACTATAAGCTGCGCGCCTTCTCTCACCCATAGCTGTCCATGCAAGGCCCATGACCACTCCTGGTGGGGTGACATCATACATGCGATCCACTGTGAAAACAGGTTTACCCACATAATTGTGCAGATTGTCAGGCGTGACGGCCATGGAGTCCTGTGCTCCACTCACGATATTGAATGCCACTTTACGGAACACCTAACGGATGGAGGAGAAACAACATCCCAAACAAGAGAGTGTGAGGAGGTACTGCTTGGAGACAGGATGGAGGACAGGAGTCCTGGTCAGACCTGGTGACATCATCAGGTCTGGACAAGGAAAGCAGTTGTGAAAGTCCTATTTAATGTCATTCACACATCTAACAAGACCTGAAAGGTCATTCCGCTGATTATCTGCTGGAAAGACTATTTGCAGTTCTTTGGGGAATCAGCTTATTGCAGTTGTCTCTTTCAAATCTAGCTTTCAGTTTTTTTCATACTTAAATAAAGAATAGAAATGTCCTTTATTGTCCCACAGAGGAGATATTCAGCAGCAAAGTGAAAGGTAAATAGAGGTATGCAGATACACACAAAGATACAAATATAAAAAAACAAGAATAAGAGGCTGTACGTAGAGTAAGGGACAAATTTACAACATTGTTTACTCAGATTAAATAAAACGTGCAAATGAGTAGAGTGATTTTGAAAATGTACAAAATGTGCATGTATAAACAACAACACAAGAAATGGAAAAACTGGGCAAAAACAGCAGGGATGATTGAGTTTGTTGGAGCAGTGATGGTTATTAGGTCTAACAGCTGCTGAAGGAAGGATCTGCAATAATGCTCCTCTGGTCACCTATAATGCAGCAGTCTTTCATTGAAGGAGCAACAGCTTCATACGTGGGGCGGGAGACATTGTCCAACAGTGATGTTATTTTTTCTAGAGTCCTTCTGTCTCCCACTGCCTGCACTGTGTCCACGGGGCATCCTAGGATCAATGTGAGGTTATCTAACCGGTTAAATAATCTGCTACTCATACATACAGTGCCATAGCAGATGGCTATTGCCACCACAGAGTCAAAAGAAGTCTTCAGGAGTGCCTCCTGCACTCACTCCAAAAGATCTTAGTCTCCTTAGCAGGTAGAGTGTACTCTGACCCTTCCTGTTAATGGCATCAGTGTTGTGACTCCAGTCCAATGTATTGTTCAGGTAAACACCCAGGTTCTTAGAAGAGTCCACTATCACAATGTCCCTGGATGTTTACCAGTGTCAGTGTGGTGGGTCTGCACCTGCAGTAGTCAACAAACAGCTCTTTGGTTAATCCCGCATCGATCAGGAGGTGGTTTGGCTGGTACCAGTCCACAAAGTCCTATGTCTACTGTCTGAACTCTGAGTCATCCTCACATCTGATGTGGCCAACTACAGCAGTCATCAGTGAACTTATGAAGATGGAACAAAGACCTCACCAGGGGGTGAAGATGCTTGAGGACCAGACTCTCGAGGGTCTCCATCAGTTTCAAGGTCAGTGCTACTAGAGTGTAGCTGCAGAGTTCCTTTGGACGTGTGGTCTTAGGTACTGGCATCACACAGGAGGTCTACCACAGCTGTGGTACATTCCCCAGCTTCAGGCTCATGTAGAACATGTATCCCATGATGCCACACAGTTGATCTGTGCAGCACCTCAGGAGCCTTGAGCTGATGCTATCTAAACTTCCAGCCTTTTGCACCTTGATCTTTCGCAGCTCATTCCTCACTTAAAGTGTGGGAAGGGACAGGTTGGATGTAGACCACAGGGGGAAGGTGATGGCTGAAACCTCAGATGTGTGACGTTCTGGGAAGAAAAGCAGGCAGGTGTCAACGATAAAGGGGGCTGCAGCAGGGGAGACTGGGCTGAGGGAGAGGTGAGTATGATCAAATCTGTTGAAGAACTGGTTTAGATCATTTACCTACCATTCATCTCCTACAGCCTGGGAGTTTGGTTTGTGACCTTAAATTGTTTTCAGGCTCTTCCAAACCTCACTGATGTTGTTCTGCTGCAGCTGATCCTCCTCCTTCATCCTGTAGATGTTTTATTTTATCCCTGATCTTTCTTTTCAGTTCGTTCTTCACAGCTCTTGGCTCCTTCCTGTTTAATAATCTAAAGGCTCTCTTCTCTTTGAGAAGAGTTAATCCAGGGCTTGTTGATGGGCATGTTCATGAGGGACACAGTGTTGTCCAGACAGAAGTTAATGTAGCCCGTGATGCTGTCCTCCCCATGAGGAGCACAAAGCTCATCCCGCTCAGTGGAGCTGAAACAGTCCCTCAGAGCTTTACTAGTCTTCTCAGACCATCTCTTCACTGTAGGTGTCACAGCTGGTTCTCTGTGTACAAGGGGTTTACACACAGGCTGGAGATGAACCAGCATGTAATCTGAACCCCAGGGGAGGGAGAGGTGATGGTTCCATGCCTCTTTGGTGTTGATATCCAATATGTACAGTGTTTTATTGTCTGGTGCAGGAGGCAACATACTGGGCGCAGGTGGGGAAAGTGGAGGACAGGAAGACATTATTATAGTCCTCAGACTTTAGGACAAGGGCCTGGGGATGCTGTTTCTGTAGCCTTCTGGTAACAGTATGGAGGACATTGCAGGCTGTTGCAGCATTAGCAGAGGAAAAGGGGGTGGGGGGCTTGTGACCTCATGCTAACAACTAGCAGGTCAATGCCATGCGTCTCTTTGATAGTCAAAGAGTCGTGCACATGATCTCTGGACATGTGCAGTAAAAAATGAAAATAAAGCGATCATGAAAACAGTCAGCTCCATAAGGTGAACAAGGCCAAAAAAAAAAAAAAGAACCTACAACATAGCTGCTGAAACAGTCTGCCAGCTTGCACAGCTTGCAAGTGAAATAAAGAAATGCGAGCAAATACTCTTGTGAGCAGTTCAAAGAAAGTTCCTTGCCAAGTTGTTTATGTGTACTAGCCCTTATATGATTCATAGGACAGAGTACAATGGCTTAATTAATGACCTTAAATATCAGATTATTATCTGAGGAAAGTAAAGCCCTAGACTGAAATGAATAAAAAATAAGTCAATGTCCCCAGTAAAACTGTAACAAGTTCAAAGCAGATGTAAATCCATGTTCCACAGGAACCATGAGCCACGAAAACTGTCACTGTGTGAAAAAGTGATGCTGCTTAAAGACATTTTGTCTCCAAGAAGAAAAAATATAGTTGGGAGATGTTTCACCTTCTCTATCTGTTTCTGCAGGTTCCTCACTCCAGACTCTCTGCAGTACTGTCTGATGAGAAGACTGAGGGCATCTGATGAGATGGAGGCCGTCTCTTCAGTCAAGCCACAGAGTGTGCGCATTTGAGGGAGCAGGTAACGCTATACACACACACACACACACACACACCATACTTTTTAATGCCTAAAGGCCAGGCAACAAAACTATAGAGAAAACATCTTAAATGCTTACAACACTGTGTCCATTTGCAATATTTTGATTTTGTTTTTCTAAATGTCAGTATGTCACCCAGCCATCCCTTAGAGTATATGAAGAAAAGTGGGGGACAATATTCTCATAGTTGCTGCAGCTTTACCTCAGCAATAGCCAGTTTCTCCTGGGCCACATATCCGGAGACGTTGATCATTTCCATCCTGTCTCTGAGGGGTTCTGGGATGGTGTCAGTCACATTGGCTGTGCAGATGAACAGAACCTGAAATGGAACACACACAGCTAACCCTTAAAAGAGTCACAAACATACACACACACTCTAAACTGTACAAGCTCTTCGTCCTACTTTTGACAGATCCACTGGGACATCCAGGTAATGGTCAAGGAAATTGGAATTCTGTTCAGGATCCAGAAGCTCCAGTAGAGCAGAGGATGGATCACCCTGGTAACCACGGCCTATTTTATCCACCTGGAGAATGCGGGGCAGGTTAGACAATTGTTTTGCAAATAATAGTTTAGTAAATTTGTGGAAACACATCTACAGTCATAATCAATAACTTTAAAGATTACTGGAAAGCTTCAATTATTTCAGTAAATCAGTTCGAAGTGAAACATTATACAAAAATAACAATAAATGAATTCATTTATTGTTATTGCGGACCGTGGGTTTTTATGAACGGCACATTACCACGTTTGCACAATAAAGGGACCTTCCAGGAACAAGCTAGAGCTGAACGGACATACCAATCACAGTGGGGTATATGGCTCCCGAGGGTGGGCCATCGGCTGGGCTTAATACAAGCAGAGAATCATTTCACAATTCCGATATTTTGTTGACAATGTCACCAGGGCTGATAGTTTAAAATAAACCTGAGCCTGAACTTTTTTCCATTGTCTGAGAATATGCTCCCTCGGGTGAAATGTTTGAAAAGCTCCAGATTCTGGTGAATTATGTGGATATAAATGGAAAACATTCAGACAGGAGATGAACAAATAAAATGTAAACCAATTTCCTATACTTCTGGTGACAAATTCCTTATTTCCCACACTTTCTGCCATATCGTCATCGTGGAGGCAGAACTAAATTGCCGTGTAGCTTTGGAAAAACAAAAATAATAAGGTGGTTTTAAAGGCCATTAAACCACACTAGAAAAGAAGAGGAGGAATACACCTGTCAGTGCGAGGCAGAGAGCAGCCGTGACAGCTGCTCGGAGCAGTGTGTTACATATAAAACAGTTCGGTATGGAGACTTTTTTCCACCGAGCAGTTTATTGCGCGATACTGCATATGGGGTTGTAAAAATTTAGCTTTGAGAATGCAAATTAGCAGGAGGATGAGGGAGCCAACCGAGTTGTCAATCCTAAAACATGTCTCCTGAGGCAACAAGATTTCTTCAAGAAAGGAGGCCTTTGCTCTGCACTGCATTATTCATCAGCAGACCCTTTGCAGCAAAGGCCTGAAGTTTGATAATGTGATGTCTTTCTTTGTGAAATTCATCAACCAAATCAGATCCCAGGGTTTAAAGCACCAGAGGTCCCATGCTTCTTTTAGAAGAAATAGAGTCAGAATATGAGAATGTACTCTACATCACGTATGTATGTTGGTACAGCAGGGGAAACATCTTGAAGATATTTTTTGAGGTGAGAGCAGAAGTGTGAGCCTTTATGGAGAAGGATGGGTTGGGTGTTCCTGTGCTAAGTGATCCCAAATAGCTAATGAACTTAGCTTTACTTGTTGACATCATGCAGTATGAGCTAAATGTACTGAACAAGAAGTTACAAAGCCAGGGACAGGTAGTCAGTGCTGCAGTTGCTTCAAACACTGAAGGTCCTAAACTTCCTCAAGAAGTAGTCTGCTATGTGGCTTGCTGTAAACGGCATCACAGTGGCAATCAGTTTATATCAATTTTGAAACAACTGAGTGTCTTTGAAAAATTCTGTTTTTTAATATCAATTATATCGGTATTTTGATTGTTTTGACAACCATAATCCTTAGTGGTTGTATTCTAAGGTTTGTTATTAGAGAAGCATCTCAATGATTTGGTGGGGATGGTGTTATCAACATAGACGTTTGTATGGTCGGTCAGACATGGCAGCGATGTCCTCTCCATGAGGCTGGCACAGTGTATCCATGTCTGTAACCTGAAAACAACCCTGCAGGGCTTCTTCAGCTTTCTGTCACCATTTTCTCCATTTGTGATCTGATTTGCCTAGAGGTCTGTTGTTTCCTGCCGTTTTTGGAGACATTTACTCTTTAAAAGTCACACAGCCCAGATCTCTGTAATTAAAGGGCTCAGCAATGGATGCCACACCAGTAACAAGAAGGCTGCTTGCATGAAATACACACACTTAAGAAGCTGTCCATTCTTAGATCTTTCTGATCCCTCAATCCCCTAAAGCCTTTTAAGGTATTTAATGTTGGTCCAGTGCTGACGTTTGACATGAAAGTGGATGAGACCGTGACTGAGGCCATCCAGGCCTTTTTATCGTCAAGACACCTAGGAAGTAGATTGAGTATGAGGACACAGATCTGACTGTCATCTGTGTAGCAAAGGAATGAAATACCATGTTTTTTCGTAGTATGGAACCAAGAAGGAGCAGATAGAGGGAGAAAAGAAGAGGTCCTAAAACCAAGCCTTGAGGGACTCCACAAAAAAGAAGAGCAGAGGAAAATACTGTCCCACCAAGACTCACAAAGAATTTTCGGTTAGTTAAATACGACTTCAGAGCAATGCCTTTGATTCCCACCCACTACTCTAAATGAGATCGCAGTAGAATATGATCCACTGTGCCAAATGCTGCCAGCACAAGGATGACGCCATCACCAGAATCAGTAGCTAAAAATATATTGTTTAAAGCTTTTAAAAGAGCCCATTCAGTGTCGCGTAGAGTTTTAAAATTGGATTGAAAAACCTCAAAAATGCTACACTCCTCAAGAAAGGTTAACTGACTGTGATATACCATCTTCTCAAGGGCTTTGGAGAAAACAGAAAATGTTGAGATGTGAAACAATTAGCTAAATTTGTTGAACCCAGTTCTGTTTTTTTAAGTGTGTTGTACAAGCATGCACCACTGCATAGTTAAAATGAACAGGGACCACACCAGAGGACAAACAACTGTTGATGAGTTCCAGTGCAAGTGGTCCTAGAGTAGGGCACAGCTGAGAAGAGACAGGATCTTCAGGAGAACTTGATGGCTTAAGATAACAGAGGAGGCATCCATATACATTTTTTTTTGGAGAACTAAGCACAGAGTCATTGGTTTTAAATAAAACATTTGGTTAATGATTGTTTGACAGAATAATATCAGAAAGTGCTTGGTGTCTGGGGAGCACAGCGCAGAGGCGATTGTACAACAATACAGAGTTGACATATTGATTAATAAATGACACAAAAAGTACTTAAACAAAAGCGCTGAGTGACAGACGACATGCCACACACACACACCGATGCAATCTTGCCCCAGTTTCCATGGGTGGGGTTCATCAGGTAATGGCTAATGCCAGCAGTGATGAGTTTGACATGTTTTTCAACCTAGAGTTTATTCTGTCTGTGTTAATGAGTGATCTGTAACTGCAGCTGTCCAAAGTTAAAATACGTTTTACCCAGCAGTTCTGTGCTGCTATCCGGCCACTGTGCTTCTATAGTGTTTTAATGAGTGTCACTGTGCTAACCGCGTGGTGCATTTACGTGCACCTTGTATATTCGATTATTTTAAACTGCATAAAGCATTTTAAAATGTTACTTTTTAATCATCAAATTCCATCATGGTTTTTTTTAAACACTTCTTAAATAACATTGTTGACCCTTTATTCTCACTGTCGTATGTTGGTTTATTAAATATTTTGACCAAAACTCCAGTCACTTCTACACTGCTCAGTTCTTAAAATGCTATAAAATATAAATTTATGGTGTTATCCAAAACCTTTAACAGGGCCTTGATGCACATGTGGTTTTACGGTGAGATGTTTCTACTGTATGGGAAGAGACTTGTGGCATCAGAAACTGAATTTGAATTGCTCTGACTGAATTTGTATTTGTGTAATTTGAAATTAAATGCATTGGTTTGAAAATTAATTTAATCAAACTGAAACTGAATTTTATGGTTTGAAACTGATTTCATTTGTTTTTAAAATGTATTTCGTTTTATTAAAAATTTAGTTCGACTACTTTCACTTTCAGGTCTGTAATTCAATTTCAGTTCCAAAATTCAGTTTTTTGCGTCACACATCCGGGTCCTTGACGATAGCCACAGATTAATCAAACACAGATTCATTTACGTTTCACATGAGGTTAAACGTCCTTTACGGCATGTTGAGCTGGACCAGTGCAGCACACATGAGCTTGTTCAAATGTAGATGTTCAAATGAGCATCTATAAGAAGCGTCATGTAAACAAATGATGGTCAAATAGTAACACTTATGCTACCTGTAGCTGTTAGCTAAACATGCTAGATTAGCATAGTGTGCCGCTGGTGTTACGTCGGTTTTTGTTTCTCTTGCCCTTACCTCAGCGTAACTTCTGCTGCCTAGCAACCATGTTAGCGTGAAGCGCAGAGCTGTGAAGCCGAACAAATGGAGCCTGAAGGTTAATATCGATGTCTACTGTAAATAACTACAGTTTTTATTTACCATTTTAAATATTGCTGATGGCTTATAATGCTGTTTTATTTTAAAATGTTATTGTTTTATGAACTTGTTCATTATTCAGCCATTTAAAATGTTGAAAATATTGTTTGTGTTCATAGATATAAAAATCTAACACTAGATAAAATACATTGATGACAAATACCATTTGTTCAATTTATTTGTAAAGCTTTCAACAAGTTAAACACTAACTTATTAACTTTAGGAACAAAGTTTAAATTGGTTTATTTGCAGAGCATAATAATAATAATAATTATTATTATTATAATAAATAAACCAAACATTAATATTAGATTTCATCTGATTGAATTATATCTGTTTATCTTCCACCCATTGGGGAAACCCAGCGGGATTTTGAAAACAATGTGCCGGGAGTCAGCTGTTCTCTCGGGGTTCAACGCACCTCAAACACCCGGTCAGCTGACAGCTGGCGAGGCGAGGCGAGCGGCTGCTGGGGCAGCGGATGAACACATCGGCGCATTTGTACAATTAAGCGATATCTTGATAAACTAATCAGATATTTTAGGTTTACACAACGACATTTTCGTCTAAAAACATTGTAAAAGTTTAGTTGTTTCACAGAATGTGCAATATATCCAATTTTATCCACAACTTTTCTCTCTCCTCCGGCCTTTGCTACTTCCGTTTGAACGATCTACTTCGACCCGCAATGAATCATGGGATAGGGTGGGACTCGGAGGATACACCGGACCCATCCTTCAAATCTGGGGATAAGAAGGACGCATTTGTTGGAACCTTGGAAATTGGACAGCATTCGTTGCCTCATCCAGGACGTTATCGGCCTACAAATGCGTCCTTCAAAGGATGCAGTCCTGAATCTTAGTGAATGACATCCATGAATCAGTAAATCTGTGTTTGATTAATCTGTGGCTTCAAGGACCCGGATGTGTGACACAAAAAAACCCTGAATTTTGGAACTGAAATTGAATTTCAGACCTGAAAGTGAAAGTAATCAAACTTAATTTTCAATACAAAGCAAAGCAATTTTCAAAGCAAACAAGTTCAGTTTTAAACCATTATATTCAGTTTCAGTTTAGTGAAACCATTGCATTTTATTTCAAATTACACAAATACAGATTCAGTCTGAGGAATTCAAATTCAGTTTCTGATGGCACAAGTTGCAGGATTGTTGAATATTTCGTTTTTTCTCAAAAAGGTCAAACAGACTGTCCAGTTCCATGGACAGTCGCATGTCAGAAGTCAGGTGCAAATTAGACTGGAAAAGTACCGCTGTTTGATGTGGGCAGCAAGTCTCTAGATTGAGGCACTCTTCGGTTTTTGGGGCCATTTCAATTCATTTTGAAACCTCGTTTAATATGAAATATGTTGTGTTCAACATAAGAAGGAAATCAGCACATCCCTTAAATATTCAGGCTTCTTAAAAGTTCCCTGGTCTGGCCAGGAACAAGTCAGAAAACACTTAAGCAGAAAAACCTTCGGAGCAACAAACTAAAATGAAAATAAACTATGTTCATACTAGTATTAGTTGCCTAAACTGTGCAAAGTTTCATCTCTGCTGCTACAGAGGTTTAGTTTGAGACCGTTTTGACATTTTCTGATAACAGTTTGGTTTCATTATATTGCAGCATTTTAAAAATGGCCCATGTAGAAGCAACTGAAGTTGTGCCCAGATTTTATCATTTGACTAAATTAATGTACAACAGTAAGATTATTTGAAAGGGGTTAGGGATGCTATTTAGGAGTGCCTTAGTCAGTAAAAAACATATAAATTTATTCATTTGGAGTTGTTTTAATTGTACGATTCGACTTGAATGCATCATGGCTCTAAAACTGCGACAGGCACTGCTTGATGGGGCGTTTTAGATAGGGCAGCAATAACCAACGAGAAGCACACTGATGACTTTACTTAAAACAATTATATAACTGGTTAGGGGCCATCATAGAAACTGTAGTAACCAGCATGCCCCTACCCCACTGTTGGTAAATAAACCAGCTCTTAACCTGTCCATAATTAAAGAAGAATCTGAATTATAGATGTTCACAGCTGGAGGTGAGGTATATCTGGTATTTAAGTAAACCACTGAGACACTACAATGTCTGTTGTCTTAATATTGTTTCCGCTGGCTGATAATTGTAGTGTAACAATAATTAGTTGTCAATCTGGTATCGTGGACAATATTCCTAATATCCTTCCGGTTGTGATGGAGCGAGAGGGTAGGATGGCCTCTTTCAACACATTTCTTTTAAGTTGGCAAATCATGAATGAATCTTGATTCTTACTAAACAAACACTGTGACATCATGACATTTTTGCAGTTCTGTTCCTTTTTAACTTAAAACAAGTTTGGTTCCATTGTGGATTCTTTTAAACAAGGCTAAGGAAACAGCCGCTCACTGACCTCATCTATTAACACCAAAGGGTTCTCCGTCTTGGTTTTCTTCAAACACTGGATCATTTTCCCAGGCATTGCTCCAACATATGTTCTCCTGGAAACAAAATATTTTCATACAGTGTTCTTCAATCATCTCCTCATCCTTATTATTTCTTTCAAAATGACTTAATCTTCAATCACAGCATGCCTGAGAGGTGGTGAACAGTTATGAGCACATAGAGGCAAAGTGTTGTATTGACTGATGCTTCAATGTTATTTTGTTGGCTTAAGGTCTGACAGATGTTTGCACACTGGAACCTGGTGTCTCTTATGGTCCATTCAGGGATTATGAACAAAGTGGTGGGCTCAGACACTACAACTGGGTTCAGCTCATGGTTCAATGGTTTCACTGGTTTCTGTCACATGTGGAGACTAACTAAAACTATAGTTTATTTATGATGACTTTCTAGTTCAACAAGGTCATTGTTGTAAATGAATTAAACCAGTGGTGTCCAAACTCTTTGCCACATGTGCCAAAATCTCCAAGTTAACAGTACTTATGGGCCACAATTATATTTTATTTTGATATGAGAAATGCTAAATTGATTTGACAGTTTTTTGTTTTTTATCTGCTTAACATGAACAGGAACTATTTTAATAGAAAATAGCCTGACATTTGTAGAAACAGGATCTGTAAATATGAAAGGGTCTCACATGTTTGCCTTTTTACAAGAAAGCTTGGCATTCAGTTTATTAAACTGTTTGGGGTCTTTTCTCCGTTTTGTTTATTTATATGAATGTTTAGCCTGTGATTAGCAACATGAACGCTCGAACATACCTGAAAACAGGCTGCAGTTTTCAGCCAGCTTTAATCAATCATTTTGTCCAGGTCTCAATTTGTGTAAAAGCCACAGCATGTTTTGGATAAAAACATGCTGTGAACACACAAAAAAACACACAAAAACAGTGTTGATAAAAGATCACACTGCTGCATTTTCCATTTTAAGAAGATTTAGATGTTTTTAGGGGAAAATTCGCTCTAACATTTCTTTAAAAGTGTCAATCTGCTTGAATCAGTGCTGGTGGACCAAATTTTCCACTATTCTTGAATTAGGCTTGGGTCATGCATTATATCAGTCCAGGGGCTGCAGTTTTGGACACTGCTGAATTTAACTTTGCAGCTGGGAGACCTGTACCCCAGCACCTAAATTCTAACAGAACTTTATGTCCCAATGGTCCAATATGAATCTCCAGATACCCTCACAGTCTCCTCTCTTAGACTGGAGAAATAAAGAGGCTACAGACCTGTGTCCTTTGATCTCGGCCACATCGGTCATGCCTCCCACGCTGAACCTGAAATATTGTCTGTTAAGTGCTCTGGCAATGGATCGAGCAATAGAGGTCTTTCCTACACCAGGAGGGCCATAGAAACACAGGATCTTCCCCTGGGTGGAGCCTCGGAGCTGGCTCACTGCAATGAACTCCTGCACATACCCACACATGAGGCCAAGACTTAGTAGCAACACTCAGCTGATTTGAATCAGAAGAAGTTTTTCCTGTTTGGTTCATTTGGCTGTTTAAACTTGGCACTTGTTTCTTACCAATATGCGTTTTTTAACATCATCCATTCCATAATGGTCTTCTTCAAGAACCTCTCTGGCTCTGTCTAATGACAGGTTTTCTTGACTGTTGGTGCCCCATGGCATGCTGGTTAGCCAGTCCAGGTAGTTACGGGTTACACTGAAACACACAGTTTGACTTTGTTCAAGTTGAGAGAATAAAGGAGAGCAGCTATTATGTCGGAGCAGCAACAAACAAAACACGATATCATGGATTCTACGTCCACAATCACAGCCACCTTAACATATGGAGATATACTGCATCTACAGAGACCCTATTATAAAACTGGATTGAACCAACCTAGATGAAGGAGAATGGGGCAAAAGTTTACAAATTATTTCTAATATTTTAGTTTTTTGCTTGAAAGGAACAAAAATTTAATGAAAATGAATAGAGAATTTGTCAAACTGCAGGGAGGGACCAGATCTTTAAGTTTGCTGACTCACTTTGATAAATGGAGGAGCAGCTGTTCCACTTGCTCCAGTTTTCAGGCACCTATGACTTACAGGTACATCTACATCATACAGTTTTATTTGACAACATGGAGACATCTGCACTCTGAGTGCTGCAGTAAATAACCATATTGTGACTGTCTTGCTCTCAACTCAACTGAGTGATGGAAAAAACAGACCTACTTGAACTCAGATGAGTGGTTGTCCAGCAGCGACAGTTTGTTGAGTTCTTCACTGATCACATCCATGATGTGCTGAGGGACATTCCGGTCTTTAAGTCTCTCCCTAAATTTCTCCTCAATAGCTTCTTTGTCATCTTTTTCCAGACCCAGCTCCTGAAAACACAAATGGTTAGTGAGCCACATGTGAACCATATATCTGCACTGTTCCTATATTGGTCGGAACCCCTTTCACAAAACACTTCAAGGCGAGATTAAGGCACCTTCTTGCCGTCTCCATGTGCTTTATGAAAGGAGCAATGAAGTGAAGCAGGTAAAAGTCCGCCTGCCTCAGTTGCATCCCTGACGGTGGTAAGCCCACGTCAGCAGACTTGTATGGGGAGACCCAGCTTCATGGGTCGATCCAATTAAAATCCTAATTCAAATTCAAAAAGACTATTAATCCCAAAGGGAAATTAAATGTTGTAGCTCATATTATGAAGGTTTCTTCAAAGAGCCGTTGTAGATGCTGATGGCTGTGGGCTGGAAGGATCTCCTGTAGCGCTCCATCTTACAGCAGATCTGAAGAAGCCTCTGACTGAAGACACTCTGTTGTTGTAGGACAGTCTCATGAAGAGGATGCTCAGGGTTCTCCATAATGTTCTTCATTTTATGAAGAATCCTTCTTTCCACAATGATCTCCAGAGGTTCCAGAGGAGTCCCCAGAACAGAACCAGTCTTTTTTATCAGCTTGTTGAGCTTTTTTAAGTCCCTGGTTCTGATGCTGCTTCCCCAGCAGATGATGGCAGAAGAGATCACACTTTCCACAACAGACTTATAGAAGATATGCAGCATCTTGCTGCAAACACCAAAGGACCTAAGCTTCCTCAAGAAGTACAGTCTGCTCTGTCCCTTCTGCTTGACAGCTTCACAGTTGCATCTCCACTCTAGTCTGTTGTCCAGGTGAACACCGAGGTATTTATACTCCTCCACCACCTCCACTTCTTCTCCCATGATAGAAATAGTTTTTGACTTATTCCTGTTCCTCTTAAAATCTATAATCATCTCCTTTGTTTTCACGTTCAAAATGAGATGATTGTTTCCACACCATGCCACAAAGTGGTCCACCACCTTCCTGTACTCAGCTTCTTGTCCATCTCTGATCCACCCCACAACTGCAGAATCATCCGAGTATTTCTGCAGATGACAGGAGTCTGTCTTGTACTGGAAGTCTGAGGTGTACAGAGTGAAAATGAATGGTGAGAGTACAGTCCCCTGTGGTGCTCCTGTGCTGCTGACTACCTGGTTAGACTCATAACCCTTCAGTCTCACAAACTGTGGTCTGTTTGTCAGGTGGTCTTTGATCCAGGAGATTGTTGAGGCCTCCACCTGAGTCTTCTGGAGTTTCTGACAAAGCAAATCAGGTTGGATGGTATTAAATGCACTGGAGAAATCAAAGAACATGATCCTCACAGTGCTGCTGGCTTTGTCCAGATGACAGTGGGTTTGTTGAAGCAGGTGTATGATGACATCTTCAACTCCAAATCCACAGCGATAAGCAAACTGAAGGGGTCCTGATAGTTTGTTTGCTTACTCAGGTGGGCCAACAGGAGTCTCTCTAGGACCTTCATGATATGGGATGTCAGGGCAACAGGTCTATAGTCATTGAGGACTGATGGGTGAGTTTTCTTTGGTACCGGAACAAGACAGGAGGTCTTCAACAACACCAGAACCTTCTTCTGGGCCAGGCTAAGGTTGAAGAGGTGCTGCAGAATCTCACAGAGCTGTTCTGCACAGGCCTTCAGGACTCTAGGGCTGACATGATTTGGACCTGCAGCCTTATTCTGATTCAATCTTTCCAGTTGTCTCTTCACTTGACTTCTTGAGACACACAGGTGGAAGGGGGAGGCAAAGGGAGCATCAGCATCACTCTAGTAATCAAGATCTAGTGATCAAGTATGGTTTGTGTGACCAGACAGCAGCAGGATTTCAAAGCATAACCAGTTAGGAGTTAATTGGAAGCATTTGCAATCCAGCATCAGCAGAATTGTTAGTTTGAGTTTGTCTTTCATTATTGTTTTTGTAAAGATCGATAGGGGAGACATGCAATTTAAGAAGATCAACTTTATTTAAAGGGTTAGAGGGATCAGTATTTGAAAAAAAATATGTTTGATTATTTTTTTAGGGTCATTAGTTGATTTACCGCTGCTGTCAGGAAACTGTTGCAAGTTTTTTTTTAAATAACAAATGTTCACCTACAACTAGAGGCAGGTTTAACACCTTTGAGCCTTTTACTTTTTATACCTCCAAGCGTTCTGTTCTTATTGGTTTATTTGTATCGCCTCCTTTTTAAATGAATTTGGTAATCTTCTCTTTATAGCTACTGTTAACTATGAGAAAGTTCTTCTACTAAGTGACTTCAACACAATGATGATCAGAATGATGGGTTCATTGATATTATTCCTAAGTTTGACTGTAACCACAAGGTCTCTGGTCCAGTTCATGAAGGTGGTCTTACTCTTGATTTAATTGTCAAATTAGGCCTCAGCTTAGTTAATCTTTCTATCAATATGGATATCTCTGACTATGATGCCATTTTATTTAGTTTTCCTTTAGAATTTAAGACCACAAATAAGCCAGCCCCACATAATTTCTTTTTGGTTTTTTTATTTTATTTTGCATTTTTGTTTTATCGTTTCAGACATATCACCTCTCAGACAGCAGAATGTTTGTATGAAATCTATCAAGGTTACCTTCAGCTTCAACAGTTAAATTCATCTCACTTTTCAGATGATCTGGTCACAGAATTCTTAAGCACATGTGCAGCTACGCTGGACCATGGAGCCCCCTTTAAGAGGTTTAAATCCCGTCCTGCTCTGTCTAAACCAAACCCTTGGATAAATGACTGCTTTCATACCATCAGGTGTGCTGAGAGGAAATGGAAATCTTTCTATTTGAGCATGAAAAACCTTTTAAAAAAGGACTTTAACGGAGTGGTAAAGAAAGAAAGATCTAAATATTTCTCATGCCTCATCTCATAATCCAAAATTTTATCTAATATTATAAATTCTTCAAGTCATAAATGTCCAACTACAAATGAATTTTCTCCTGAAAGATGTCAGGTATTTTGTTCCTTTTTCCTATTAATAAAACGTCTGTCAGTGGTCAGACCGTACCATCTGCCTCTACTTTTTAATACGAGACGAAACACTTCAGTTCATTTCAACTTTTATCAGTCTGACTTATTAATACCAACTGCATTTTTTAAGGAGATGTACTTTTTTAATTTCAGAAATTTTAACTGTGTTTAACAAATCTTTATCAACTGGGGTTATTCCTAACATCTTTAAAACTGCTGTTGTTGAACCATTATTGAAGAAACCCAACCTTGACTTTAATAATCTTAATAACTTTATGCCCATCTTTAAATGACCCTTTATTGCTAACGTTTTAGAGAAAGTGGTTTAGACACAGCTTTTAACTTGAACCAAAAACTCACTTTTTGAAAAGTCTCAGTCTGGGTTTGGACAACATCACAGTACGGAAACAGGCTTTATTAAGGCTTGCGAATGGTCTCAGGATGAATTGACATCCTGGTTGATGTACTGTTTAATGTTGCTGGTTCTCTCTGCTGCATTTGATCCAGTTAATCCTGACTTAATTATCAGTTAGGTGTGAGAGATCCCGCTTTGAGCTGGTTCAGGTCATATTTACATGACAGAACCTTTTCTGTATCTTCTGGCAATAATTCCTCTAGTTATGCTTCTCTCACCTGGGACATTCCCCAAGGGTCCATTCTTGGGCAACTACTATTTGCAATTTGCATGCTGCCACTTGGTCAGGTCATCCACAGTTTCAATGTCTCTTCATTTCTACGTAGTTGATTCCCAGAATTATCTGGGTATTAACCCATCAGACCTCTCTGCTCTCAAAAAAAATATTCTCTGTCAGACATCAAATCTTGGATGTCTAATTATTTTCTCTTACTAATTAATGATAAAACTGAGGTTTGGAGAATAATCGAGGAGCCACCTTGATTATTGTAATTCTTTATTTTGATTACTGTAATTCTTTATTTGCCAGTCTGCGTCAAAATTCCCTCAATTGTCTTCAACTAATACAAAACACTGCAGCTAGAGTTCTCACTAGAACCTATAAATATCAGCACATCACTCCTGTTCTGTCTAGGGCTGAAACGATTATTCGAATAATTCAAGTACCTCGATTCATAAAATTCCTCAAGAAACATCCGCTGCATACCTGGAGCTCACCTCCCAACAGGTGATGATGATTTTATCCTTAGTCCAGCATCTGCCATGTTATACATGTACAAGGAAATACATTTTGGCTGACGTTATGTACTCGCTGATTAAGAAGATTAATGGCATTATTCATAGTGACTACCTGGCAAGAAGAAAAGAACACGAAGCACTACTGCTAGTGTCCGACATAATTAAAGATAAAAGCACAGCAACAGATGAACGGCTTGAGCTAAAAACTGTTTATTTGTTCATGTGCTTTAGCCTTCATTTATGAGATAATTAGAGTGAATATTGCTAGTTAAAAATAGTTCTAGTCATTGGTATGGTTTTCCTTTTTTATGGCTGGCACCAAAGCTTTGGAAGCTGTCAATTATCTTTATTTTCTGTAAGTGTAGTATTTGCTTACAGCTCACAGTCACGTTTACAGCTTGCAGTCAAGTTTTTGCAAAAACACTTGACCAACATGATAATAATATAGTCCTAATTAAAATATCAATGAACATTTGCTATTTACAATAACTCAACAAAACTCAGTTCTTTGAAGCTACATTTCTAAAGTCAAAGCTATTTACTTACCCAATTGCTAACATTACAAAGATCACATTTACTTTTGTAATCTATAAAAACAAGATGCAAGATTTAGATTTATTTTGTAATGCTAAAATGCTTCTATTTAATGCAACTTCGAACCTCACATGTATACATAAAAAAATCAAATAATTGAAGCTTAAAATGCAATAATTACTTATTTACTTTTACTGCTGTAGGGTCATCTGTAGAGGTAAACTACCCCTTCACAGAATTAAATAAATGTACACGTTTTTTCATACTTCAAACTTACAGTAACATCTGTAAAAGGCAGTCAGTGTTTACTAATATGCCTCAGTTTAAGTTCGCTATTTAATTTTTAAGTTGAAGTGAGATGTTTTATTTCTCATCTGTTTTCGTACTTTAAAAATGTATGTTTTTTGTCTAGTGTAACATCTGTAAAAGGCAGTGTTTACTAATATGCCTCAATATGTTTTAAGTTAATGTGAAGTGTTTTATTTTTCATCTATTTTTGCACTTTAGAAAAAGAACTTGATTTTTTCATAGTTAAAAAAAATGTGAATTTTAACTTGCATTTTCTCTTTCATATATGTCTACTTTCTTAAGTTGCAACAGCAAAACAGATTATTTATTCAATTACTCGATTAATCGTCAGAATAATTGATAGAATACTCGATAACTAAAATAATCGTTTACAACAGCCCTAGTTCTGTCCTCACAGCACTGGCTACCTGTGGCTTTTACAACAGATTTTAGTGTTTGTGTTTAAATCAGTGCTACAAGGACAGATCTTGGGCTGATTATTAAATTCAGACATGACTGTCCAACAAACTGGTAAAACCTACATCTTTAAGTAATGTCATCTGCAACATCCAACACAGGGTGTTATTGTTCACACCGACCGACTAACAATTGTTGCTGATTAGAAAGAAGTCTATGACGTAGCATGAATGGTGTACAGGTGAGGAAAAGGTAAACTTCTCATCTGATGGGTGACCAGAGAACCAGGCATCACACAGACCAAACTGTCCATGCGCTGCTTTACAGTATTAACTGTCTACAAGTTCCTAAGCACATGAGTTCTGCTGAGCCCGTCTAACTCCGGGGTGAGAACTTGGTTAAAGTTCCCTTTCATCACAGGTGCTGTGTCAGTGCAAGATGAAAGTACAAGCAATCCTGGGAAGGACAGTTCTGTCAGGACTGGACGTTTGAGGGGTTCCTGACCCCGTACCTTCTTGATGATCTTGAGCTGCTCCTGGAGAAGGTACTTTCTGTGGGTCTGTTTGATCTTCTCCTCCACCTGTGATCAAAGTAGAGAAAGTCATGAATACACATAATGAGCTGTGCAAAGGCAGCATAGTGCTAACATGTTTGACCATGACCTCTGACCTCACGACCTAGGCGCTGCTGCAGTTTACTGAGTTCATACTCCTTCTTCAGAAGAGACAAAGCCTTGTAGAGACGCTTTGGGATCTGCAAAAAAATATATATATATTTGATAGTTTTTAAGTTTGACGGTTGTAAAATTCTGCTTTGACAGATTTCTTTAACGTGAATGGAATATTATTCCAAATTTGTCCGTTTTTTACAGTCTCAGCAACGTTTCATTCACTGCTTACTTCTGTTAATCATCACATTTATAGCAACAGTGGAAGCAAACAGGCCAATCAGTGAAAAGTTCATACATTGGTCTCCTCCAGGACATCCTGTAGTTCATGGGACTCTGCTCCTGTCAGCGCTGCACCCATGTCACTCAGGTAGATGGGGTTATCAACCACTCGTTGACCTGCCTGCATCATCTGAAGCACCGACTCTCTGTCAATCACAAACAACTTTCAGAACAACACAATTACCACAAAACACTGTTTTAGTTACATGACTGACTATAGTTATAAAAACACCAACGTCATTCTGATCTAATATGGCAACACCAAAATGCCAGTGCTCTGTAATGCATGTCTTAAAGACCCGATATGGCAACTTAAAGTGGAACTAAACCCCATGTAAAAGAACAACAAATTTTGAAAAATGCCACCAGTGTGGGGTTGAGCCGATGGTGTTAAGCAGCGGTGTGGTTAGGAGGACAAAGGAAAGTGGCAGTACCCCCTCATCATTGGTGGTTAAGAGAGGATTTATGGAGCCCAACTGGCCTGAGCATCATGAATCCCGGTTGCTGACTTAAGGCGCTGACTCGGCGATGTCCAAAGTCGACGCTGCTGCGGCAGTGGAGAAACGTACGGGGTGTGTTGGAGTGAGATGGTTTTACCCTAACGCAGAGACTGTGACATAAGCATGTACCAAGTTGTACAGTTTGAACCAATAGTAAAATTTAACGGCATTAACCACAGTTCAACCCAAATAGGGCAGCACTAAGACGGTTGTAGGACAAATATTGCAGAATTAAACAAGTTTACATGAAATTAAGAAAAATAGCACATTAACATAAAGATAACACCCTTGAGGCCCAGTTTATACATGTCCTGGGCTGTTCCCTGGGCCTCCTCCTGGCGGGACATGCCACATGCCTGGAACACCTCCTGATGGAGGCGTTCAAGAGGCATCCGATACAGATGCCCGTGCACCTCACCCTATCTCTAAGGGAGTGGCCGGCCACCCTAAGGAGGAAGCTCATTCCAGCCGCTTGTATCCAGGATCTCATTCTCTCAGTCACGACCCAAAGTTCATGGTGAGGGTAGGAATGTAGACCGACTGGTAAATCAAAAGCTTCGCTTTTTGGCTCAAATCTCTCTTCACCACAACGGACACAGCATCCTCATTACTGCAGCAGGCGCACCGATTTGTCTGTTGATCTCCCGCTCCATTCTCACACTAGGCTGCAAACCCGCCCCAGTGCATGCTGTAGGTCTTGGCTAGAGGGGGCCAGCAGGACCACGTCATCTGCAAAAAAACAAGAGACAAAATCCACTGGTCCCCAAACCAGACCCTCACTGGCCCTTGGCTGTTCCAAGAAATCCAGTCCATGAAAGTTATGAACAGGACCAGTGACATAGGGCAGCCCTGTCGGAGTCCAACATGCAACAGGAACAGGTCCGACTTAGTGCCAGCAATGCGGACCAAACTCCTGCTCCGCTTGTACAGAGACCGGATGGCCCCCCCAATTCTGTACTATTGGAGGGCAAGAGCACCATGAGGGACACAGCCAAATGCCTTCTCCAGGTCCACAAAACACATGTGGACCAGTTGGACAAACTACCATGAATCCTCGAGCACCCTGTAGAGGGTGTAGAGCTGGTCCAGTGTTCCACGGCCGGGACGAAAACCACACTGCTCCTCCTGAAGCTGGGGTTCGACTACCGGCCGGACTCTCCTCTCCATTACCCTGGCGTAGGCCTTACCAGGGAGGCTGAGGAGTGTGATCCCCTTGTAAATTGAACACACCCTTCACTCCCCCTTATTGTGAAGGGGGACCACCACCCCGGTGTGCCAGTCCAGAGGCACTGACCCCGACCGCCACTCAATGTTGAAGAAGCGTGTCAACCATGACAGCCTCACAACATCTTGAGGTATTTAAGGCGAATCTCATCCACTCTCAAAAGCTTGCCCCTGTGGACCTTTAACCATCACGGTGACCTCAGCCTGGGTGATTAAAGAGTCCAATCCCGAGCCCCGAGGCCTGCCAAGTCTGTCTGGCTTCCTGTTCTTCCAGCTGATCCAACTCGAATGAAACACCACTTGGATTCAGATCGGGGTTTAGTTCCTCTTTAAATGACTTTAACATGAAGAACAATTGAGTGAAAATGCTTGGAACTGCTGCTGGCTAACTGGAAATGATGCAGCACCAGTTTGTGATAGATCAACGATCTTTTACATCCACAACATTCACTGAGGGAACTGGCTTTAAACGGAAATCAACAACGTTTCATGCTATTGGGAAAAGCTGCAACATTACTGCACAATGCCATTAAGACCATATAGTTTTGGTGCACTAAGGAAATATAAAATGCTTTCTGCGGCCAATCCACTGAATACTAGCTGATAGCTACCCCACAGAGAATGAAAGGTTTAGACAGAATTGTCCTGGCTGACCTGTAGAGGGGGTTAAGGGCAATGATGTCTCTGATGGTCTTCACTATTTCAGCAGTCAAAGCCTGCACAACACATAGTTGCAAAGAACCCCTGAGAATATTCAACCATTTTCGATGACATTTCTGCTGTGTGTGATGTGTGTTTGATACCTTGACCTCTTCGGTGACCGTGAACTGTTCATGATGAACGTTATCCACTTCAACCATCAGGATGTTAGGGTAGGGCAAAGGCTGAAACTCTGGACTCAGGTCAGCTTCTGAAACCTGATTAACATACTTCATTTCATCAACACTCATTTACAACTTGAGATTATAGACCCTTCCTTTAACCACCATTCCTCGAGGAGATGACTGCGCTGTGGTACTTTTGCTTCTCCTGGGGTTTGCAGAAAAAGCTAATTGTGGAGATGCAGAATAATCCACATTAAATATAAAATAATTGCTCAGGCCAGTTCTCTGTGGGGTAGCTGTCAGCTACCCCACAGAGGATGAAAGATTTCAACAGCGGTATGGTAAACTCATCTTTATAACGAGCCAAATCGGCATTATCATGTCTTTAAAAAGGGCCAAACTGCTAATGTTAGTGCCCAACGTGCCACTGAAGCACCGGATCTGAAATTTAACAGATTAATTCATGGCCAAATTCGTGAGTATCCAAGATAGAACTTGAAGCTCTACAAGACAATCAAATTGTGAGGTAGGTTGTAATTTAAAATGATGACGGTTGCTCCTGGATCAGCAACTTCCTCACCAACAAGACCCAGGTGGTGAGGATAGGGAAACTCGCATCTGCCCCACTGCTCCTCAGCACCGGCACGCCACAGGGTTGCGTGCCGGTGCTGAGGAGCCCTCTTCACACACCAGTGCTCTGTTATTTACGAAACAAACATGGTTGTGAAGTTTGCAGACGACACTACTGTGGAGGGTCTCATATCAAACAATGCTGAGACCCACTACAGGTCCACAACCTGACTAAGACTACGTTCACACTGCAGCTTGAAGTGACCCAAATCCGATTTTGTTGCACTTTTGCAACCTGTATCAAAACTTTTCCTGACAGTCTGAATGACACAGATCCAATTTTTTCAAATGCGGCCCAAGCCACTTGGATATGTGGTCCTAAATCCGATACGTATCTGATCTTTTCAAATGCGACCTGTGTCTGTACGGCCAGGTCACATTCATCCGACCTGTACGTCATTGATACTCGACAAACGTGACTATTCTGGGTCCTGCTATGCAGAAGCGGGAAGAAAAACAACAACCGTGGTGGAGGTGGCTCACTTTCTTTTTGATCTTCTTAAAAATATTGCGTTATTAATGTGCTGGCTCCGGTTGGAAAACAACTTACAGTCCAACATTTCCATCCATATTTACTTCCGCAAACACTAAGCATGCTTGCTACATGTGATGTCATTGCGTCCTCTACTGCGCATGCGAGACACTTAAGTTGTATGAATGCAGTTCACACAGGAGATCACTACCAATCATATATATTTGGAAATGTGAACGACCATGCAAAACAAATCGAATTTCTCAAAAAAAAAAAAAAGGGCCACAATTGAAGGGATCCTGTGCTTCAGTGTGGTATGGGAGCTGCACGGCAAAGGAGGGAAAGGACGGGTGGTAAGGACAGCACAGGGGATTGTGGGATGTCATCCACTGAATCCGGACTCGATTTATGCTGCATGAGTCCAGAAAAGGGACAGACACATTGCTACAGACCACATCCACCGGGGCAATGCACTGTTTGTTCCACTTGTGTCAGGAAAACGATTTAATAACATCACATCAAAAACAAATGGACTCAGAAACAGTTTATTTCCTAAAGCTGTGATGGTGATTGTCCTCCTGCAGGAAGTCACTAAACATCCCTGATGACAATCCAACAAACTACCAGCCCATCTCGGACTGTTTCAGCACAAGCTGCACTTTACATAAATATTCAATGCCACATTCTATGTACATATTTTCTTTTTTTCAATAAGTGTTTTTACATTTTTTAAGTGTCTATAACCTATATGTGTATCTTTTGAGCCGGGTCTCAGCTAAATTTCATTATGGTGACATAATCACAACACAGAATCTTGAATCCACAAAAGACAGTACAAAGTTGAAAGTTATAGAACCCAAATGGGACGGGGTTAAAAATAAATATACACAAAGTGGTGCTGTGCTGTTTGTAAAAGAACTTGTATCATTTTTGAGCGAATGTGATGCTAAAGTGAGCCAGACATTATTTAAGCAGTGATAAGAGGGATCAATCCTGGCCCTAAACTCCCTGATATTTTTGGGATAGAGACCGATTTGACATTTCCACAGTTAAAGACAATACCGAAAGGACACTGCAGAGAAGATGACATCTGATTTGCACCAAAAACAGATCAATATTTCCCAGGACACAAAAGATTCTGCTCAAGACATATTTAGGGCCACTGAGCTTAAAAAACAGACTCCTGTATGCATCCAAGGGCAAATAAGCAGAACACTACACTGTGGGTGTAACCCATGTTGCTAAATTAAAAAAATATACAGGTCCTTCTCAAAATATTAGCATATTGTGATAAAGTTCATTATTTTCCATAATGTCATGATGAAAATTTAACATTCATATATTTTAGATTCATTGCACACTAACTAAAATATTTCAGGTCTTTTATTGTCTTAATACAGATGATTTTGGCATACAGCTCATGAAAACCCAAAATTCCTATCTCACAAAATTAGCATATTTCATCCGACCAATAAAAGAAAAGTGTTTTTAATACAAACAACGTCAACCTTCAAATAATCATGTACAGTTATGCACTCAATACTTGGTCGGGAATCCTTTTGCAGAAATGACTGCTTCAATGCGGCGTGGCATGGAGGCAATCAGCCTGTGGCACTGCTGAGGTCTTATGGAGGCCCAGGATGCTTCGATAGCGGCCTTTAGCTCATACAGAGTGTTGGGTCTTGAGTCTCTCAACGTTCTCTTCACAATATCCCACAGATTCTCTATGGGGTTCAGGTCAGGAGAGTTGGCAGGCCAATTGAGCACAGTGATACAATGGTCAGTAAACCATTTACCAGTGGTTTTGGCACTGTGAGCAGGTGCCAGGTCGTGCTGAAAAATGAAATCTTCATCTCCATAAAGCTTTTCAGCAGATGGAAGCATGAAGTGCTCCAAAATCTCCTGATAGCTAGCTGCATTGACCCTGCCCTTGATAAAACACAGTGGACCAACACCAGCAGCTGACACGGCACCCCAGACCATCACTGACTGTGGGTACTTGACACTGGACTTCTGGCATTTTGGCATTTCCTTCTCCCCAGTGTTCCTCCAGACTCTGGCACCTTGATTTCCGAATGACATGCAGAATTTGCTTTCATCCGAAAAAAGTACTTTGGACCACTGAGCAACAGTCCAGTGCTGCTTCTCTGTAGCCCAGGTCAGGCGCTTCTGCTGCTGTTTCTGGTTCAAAAGTGGCTTGACCTGGGGAATGCGGCACCTGTAGCCCATTTCCTGCACACGCCTGTGCACGGTGGCTCTGGATGTTTCTACTCCAGACTCAGTCCACTGGTTCCGCAGGTCCCCCAAGGTCTGGGCCTGGTTCCTCAGGGTCCGGTCACCTCTTCTCGTTGTGCAGCGTTTTCTGCCACACTTTTTCCTTCCCACAGACTTCCCATTGAGGTGCCTTGATACAGCACTCTGGGAACAGCCTATTCGTTCAGAAATTTCTTTCTGTGTCTTACCCTCTTGCTTGAGGGTGTCAATAGTGGCCTTCTGGACAGCAGTCAGGTCGGCAGTCTTACCCATGATTGGGGTTTTGAGTGATGAACCAGGCTGGGAGTTTTAAAGGCCTCAGGAATCTTTTGCAGGTGTTTAGAGTTAACTCGTTGATTCAGATGATTAGGTTCATAGCTCGTTTAGAGACCCTTTTAATGATATGCTAATTTTGTGAGATAGAAATTTTGGGTTTTCATGAGCTGTATGCCAAAATCATCCGTATTAACACAATAAAAGACCTGAAATATTTCAGTTAGTGTGCAATGAATCTAAAATATATGAATGTTAAATTTTCATCATTACATTATGGAAAATAATGAACTTTATCACAATATGCTAATATTTTGAGAAGGACCTGTATATATTTCTAAAACAACTAAGATTACTTGATCAGAAAACCCTTCCTCTGATTGGTCATGTCCGCTTGGCGGAAAAACCACGTAATCAGCTGGCAGGAGGGCCTTGCTGTTCCGTTCTGGTGTCTATTCCTGCTGTGGCTGCTGAATAAAGACTGGCGTTCCAAGCTATCCAAGTTCCATCGATCACTCTGCGAATTTACTTAAGCTGTTTAAAATCTTTTGATTGCGGCGCTGCTTGAAGGATTCTTTTCTAACTTGAAGTTTAATTTAACCCTATTAAGTAAACTGCACTTGAATAACGTGCACTTTGATTGGTTTGTAGGAGTGTGCTTTTGCATTTGGCTACCAATCCTCAATGATTTTGGTTTGTTTATTGTATTTTTGAATAGTTGTGATGTGTTAATAACAAGTAGCAATTCTGAACACGACGGCGCAGTTACATGAACAAGAATTGAATGAATAATCCTATGGGATACTGTTTTAAAAGACCAATATTAATACTTTTCTAGTTATTTAGAAAGTGCCTTTTCAAAATGTATACCAGTAAACGGATTTATGAATGAATGAATGAAATTGAACCGTTTTTTGATTATGGTTCTGGCCCTTCACAGGTCAGGTTTTTTTGTTACCTCCGAATAAGGACTGTACAGATGGCGAGCTGGTAGGATCTTTTTCTTGGATTTTCTTTTGCTATATTTCTATTCCTGATTGGATTATTACCTGGAAGGATTAAACTTAACTCTTGAGAAAAAGGATCAAGAGGAGATAAACCTTGAACTGCATGGAACATGCTCTGAACATTAAATGGATGAACTGTTGAACTGCTTAACTAAAGCTCTGAACTTGAGTATATAATTTTGAGTGTATATTTACTTTCTTCCCTTGTTAAGATTAATATATTCTTGAATTTTTTCCCCTCATTCTTTTGTCTGTGGTCATTATTCACATTCATCGGGCTCCAAAAAAGAACTATTCTTCTGCATTCCAGTCAGTTGTGTTACGTTGCAATGCTTTTTCAACATAGTCCACATAAATTTATTAGAAATTATAACAAATAACGGATTTAATGCATGTTGCTTGGACATGGTAAAAACAAAGTTTCTGGGATCTGTACAGGACTGCTAAATGATAACACAAAGTTCTAGATCAAGACACTTCTCAACAACCTGGATGTGACTGATGAAATGCTGATAGAGCAACTTAATGAAGCTGTCAACCTCGAGACAGAACATCTAAACAAGTAAAATCTCAAAAACGTTGTGTGCCACCTGAAATGCACACCTTTGTGAAAGAACTGAGAAAAGAGGTTGCAGAAGTAAAGCAGATGGTACTCCCTTCCCTGAATAGTTGCAGTATGGACGTTCGGATCTTCACCTGTCAGTCATTATTTATGGCCCTCCTCATACATACTGAAGACAACCCAAGAAGCTTTACAGCAGATCCCATCATCCACAAAGTGGGCATAGAGGGTGCAATCCAGTTTAGACAAGTGATTTTTTTTTTCCAGATAGTATTTTTTGCTTGAAATGTTTATTGCCAATTTAGTGACAAGTAAATAACAACACTGTACCGACCTTGTTCTCAAGCTGCTCTGTCAGGGAGGCTGACTGGTCCTTACGGTTGCGTTTAGATTTGCGTCTTGGCACAGACTTGACCTGGGACTCAGGTTCAGACTCTGACCATTCAGGGGATGCTGATACCTCCTCAGCCTCAACCTCCAGTTGATTTGTTATACGGATCCTGAAGAACCAAAGTACAAACTTAGCAGAGATGTACACATTGAAAACAGTTCCTATAGTGACTAGACTTTTGTTGTCAAGTTTTGGATCATATCAGAAGATGCGGTTCTAACCTGCGGTGGCCCATGACAATCATCCTAAGCTTATCTCCTAAATCCTGCATCTCATGGATCTGAACAAAAGTCCCCGTGGAATAGATGGAGTCCAGGGACTCCACTACATCTGACTCATTACTGGAAGACACAAAGATAGTTATTTAACAAACTCACTTGTGGGTGGCAACTTTCAACTGTGCTTATTTGATTACATCTAACAAAGACATGTTTTAGCAGTTAGCACTGATCTAAAACACAAATAAGGTGAAAAATAAAAGCATTTCTGAAGCAGAAAACTGACTTACTTATCATCCTTCTTCATAAAGACTCCAGCATAAGGCTGAGCAAGACGCACCTTTCTCCTCAACAGATCCATCAGCGCCTTGTTCTTTACCTAGCAGCACACAAAGGAAGAACACAGCTGAAAACATCTGATCTGTGATCCACTAAAAGGTCAGAGCTTGGGTTAAACTATTAAGTAGCTGTCATCTTTCATAACATTTTGCAGATAACGTAGCTTGGTGCATTTAACCAGTCATTTCTGGTTGCAGCTCTGTTTAGCCTGGGATGGATCCATTCACCCATTTCCTGCACCTAATTAGTGGGCTATAAAGACCTGAAGCATAACATCTTAGAAGACAGAGGTACAGGTGCCACAGGACATCAGTCCCTCCCAAAGCAATGAAACAATATTTCAGATGCTTTCCTCTCCAACACGCTGGAATCAAATGACTGAATTCCCTCCTCAGCATCATTCATTCAGCTCTTCAGAGGTCTGGTAACGATACATTCATGTAGTTCAGGTTAGCTGCAAAACCTGAAGCTTGCAGGATAGTACCTCTCCAGGACCGGATGCGGGGACCCCTGCTCTAGTAGTTGTTTCTTTTTTTCTATTAATGTAGTACAGTGTGTCCCTAAATCTTTCACAATATTTGGCATTAAATCAAGCAAAATTTGTTTCAATGGTTGTCCAGAAAAAAATTCTAAAGGTTTTGACATGCAAAGTTCTGGTATTGAGACATTGGGTGGGTGTACACATGAAAAGTTTGTAGACAAAACATCATAATCACCTACAGCTAAGTTGAGAATCACAGAACCCGTTTTTAGGGTAGAAAACTTAAACCCTGGCATTTATGGCGATGGTACTCTGATATATC
Source organism: Girardinichthys multiradiatus (assembly GCF_021462225.1). Classification (NCBI taxonomy): domain Eukaryota; kingdom Metazoa; phylum Chordata; class Actinopteri; order Cyprinodontiformes; family Goodeidae; genus Girardinichthys; species Girardinichthys multiradiatus. The sequence continues at coordinate 46,961,540 of NC_061802.1, read as the reverse complement.
ATCTAAACGACATTCTAGCAGCGGTTCTTCCACAGTCTGCATTTATGCCGATGTCACTGAAAACCTTGACAAGGGCAGTCTCGGTACTGTAGTGAGCATGGAAACCTAACAGGATGATGTCAAAGAAGCTGTTCATTGTTAAGAAGGTATTTAACAACCAGTTGTTTAAATAATGTAACATCAATTATCCTGAATGTTGGTAGGTTGATTTTACTGGAAGGTTATAGATGAACAGTCATTTTGTCTTTCACCGACTCACCGCAGAAATGTTTTCTTCATCATCTGTAATAAATGCCTATATGGAAGATTGGTCATAAGCTTCTTTTTACTTCTATGTGATCAAACTGTAAATGAATCTCACCTTTTAGGATCTCAGCAGCTGAATGTTTGAGGAACCCACTACATTCCCCCAGTATAAGACAAGTTCACCTTTATTATCATTGCAGATTGTGTAATGCAACATAGATTTAAGAGAACAGAACCAAGTGCACTGGGCAACTGACCACTGACACTTAATGTTTAAAGTCATCCATTTTCAGGTAAATCACAAACTTGCCCTATTGATGAACAGGACAATTCTCACCAAACAGTTTGAATGGGAAGCTGTAAAATTATTGTTTCATATCAGAAGCTTTTAAAGTTCTTAGAGAGATTTCCGACACATTTTACAGTCGGGCAGATAAACTAATCAGTTGAAACATTATGTGTTAAATTCTGTTGATGATCACCAGGACACTAAACCACATAGAATTTACTACTTTATATAATGAACTTCCCAGCAGGAGTTCCCATTGTGGGCACTGTGAAAAAAAAACATTCCACTAATTCCAGGAATCTAACTTCCACATTTATGCAAATACAGAAAAACTAAAGAAACAACTGATCTGTCAGACTAACTGATTGTTAGAAGACAGAAACAGTAGGCATTTTTTAGTGTCCGAGAAGCTGAAGTCTTCAACTCATGAACATTAACTAGTAAAGTGACAGAGAAAACAGGGGCGTGACCCCACCCGGGTCCTCCTCCACCCCCCACCCGGCCAGTAACCTTGGAGCCAGTGGAAACACGTAACTTTACATCATCCTCACCTCGATGATCTTAATGAAACGAGGGAACACCGGGTTCCTGCTCACAGCAATCAGCGGCACATTAGGAAACACCTCCGGAATCATCATGGGGGTGAGAGCCGTCATCTGGGCTTCTCCGTAAGGAGCTTCTCCATCTCCTCCTGGCTCATCTCCCCCAGAAGCCGCGCTCTCTCCGCCGCCCTCTCCGGAGAAGCCTGATCCACTGGCCCGGTTACCAAACAGTCGAGCTTGTGCGTTTCGTCCACAGGTGGACTTTGAGAGAGCGCTTTGAACAAGGGGTACGGCCGTGACCCGCACCCAGCGGTGGAGGGGCGTCAGCCTGCAGCCCGCGGTTGTCGGCGTGCTGACGCCTGAACCAAGGCTGCTGAAGCGCGATGATGGCTGGAGGTGGCCGGTTGCCTCGGTCAGATACGGAACCACTCCGTGTCTGGACAGGTTTCCGAGCAGAGACAGATTTCTGTGGAGCCACCTAACACCACCAATGTTCAAGCAGGCTGCCATGTTTCTCTGGAGGATTTTACAACAGCACGTGACACACTGACCGCCAATTTCCGTCAATGGTTAATGACGTAGTATCGTGGCGACTTTCTTCTTCTTCTGTATATTGGCGGGTGGTAAACCAGATTAAACGCGAATTACCGCCACATGCTCAATTGGAGTATGAAATTAGAGATTAGGCAGAAAAAAAACGGAAAGCTATTTTTAGGCTGGTTTGTACGGCGCCCGGGAACTAACATGGGGGAAAAAATATATAGCGTGGGCACGTAATATTAATTTGTGGCCGCGAAATATATATAATGTGCGCACATTCTAATTCGTTACCACAATGTACTTATTTGTGACCACAACATAGGTATTTTATAAATGTTTCTATACATTGCACTTTCTAAACATATGGAGGAACAAAACAACAGGATGGACGGGGATAGTCTGTTGGGGTTTTGTTTTAGGCTGGGGATGATACAGACAGATTCTAAAAAGCCTGGCATTGCAAGGAATATATAAATACAGAAAAACAATATAAAGTAGACGCTAAAAATAATTTGCTTACTTCGTTCTCACGAAGTACTGATTCGAAGTGCTGAACGAAGTAAGATGCACTCTGTAACAGTGCATCTTACTTCGTGGGAAGGAATTAATATTTTGTGCGCACGTTACATATATTTCGTGGACACAAAGTACTTTTCCGTGCGCACAACTAAGTATTTTGTTGGTACAAATTAATATTTCGTGCGCACGCTATCCTCCCCTCAGCTCTCGCCGTAGATTTGTACGGAAACCTCTTTCCAACACTCTGGCGTAACAAATGTGTTTCTCTGAGATAGCTTGAATCGGTTCCCTGGCTCGGGTCCTTTAAGGAGGTGGCCCAGACAAGTTTTTATTTTAAAACAAAAACAGAAATATATATTCTTTTGCGGAGGAAGTTTTAAAAAGTATCACAAAATATTCAGACAGTATAAAGAGATACAAATGAAATAAAAGCATTTTTGGAATAGCATACATACACAGAGGCTTCAACAAAAGAAGATAAATTCGTTTAAGCACAAATAATTTAAAATGGAAAACATAATAATTTTTAAAAAATCCAAAAAAGAAAAAAAACACTTGCATAACTATCAAAGTGGGGCTTTATTATCACAAATATGAACAATATATTCTTTACAAATCTTTTCTGCAATCTTACTTGACATTTTCTTTAGGGATGAGAAAAAAGCAAATAAAATCCGTTTTTAAACAGGCTAAATGCTTGTTTTCTTCTCCATTTACTACAACATACAGTACAGACCAAAGGTTTGGACACACCTTTTCATTCAAAGAGTTTTCTTTATTTTCATGACTATGAATATTGTAGCTTCACACTGAAGGCACCAAAACTATGAATTAACACATGTGGAATTATATACTGAACAGAAATGTGTGAAACAACTGAAAATATGTCTTATATTCTAGGTTCTTCAAAGTAGCCACCTTTTGCTTTGATTACTGCTCCACACACTCTTGGCATTCTGTTGATGAGCTTCAAGAGGTAGTCACCTGAAATGGTTTTCCAACAGTCTTGAAGGAGTTCCCAGAGATGCTTAGCACTTGTTGGCCCTTTTGCCTTCACTCTGCGGTCCAGCTGACCCCAAACCATCTCGATTGGGTTCAGGTCCGGTGACTGTGGAGTTCCAGGTCATCTGGCGCAGCACCCCATCACTCTCCTTCTTGGTCAAATAGCCCTTACACAGCCTGGAGGTGTGTTTGGGGTCATTGTCCTGTTGAAAAATAAATGATGGCCCAACTAAATGCAAACCGGATGGAATAGCATGCCGCTGCAAGATGCTGTGGTAGCCATGCTGGTTCAATATGCCTTCAATTTTGAATAAATCACCAACAGTGACAGTGTCACCAGCAAAGCACCCCACACCATCACACCTCCTCCTCCATGCTTCACGGTGGGAACCAGGCATGTAGAGTCCATGTGTTCACCTCTTCTGCACCGCACAAAGACACGGTGGTTGGAACCAAAGATCTCAAACTTAGACTCATCAGACCAAAGCACAGATTTCCACTGGTCTCATGTCCATTCTCTGTGTTTTTTTAGCCCAAACAAGTCTCTTCTGCTTGTTGCCTGTCCTCACCAGTGGTTCCCTAGCAGCTATTTTACCATGAAGGTCTGATTCACATGGTCTCCTCTTAACAGTTGTTCTAGAGATGTGTCTGCTGCTAGAACTCTGTGTGGCATTGACCTGTTCTCTAATCTGAGCTGCTGTTAACCTGCGATTTCTGAGGCTGGTGACTCGGATGAACTTATTGTCTGCAGCAGAGGTGACTCGTGGTCTTCCTTTCCTGGGGCGGTCCTCATGTGAGCCAGTTTCTTTGTAGCGCTTGATGGTTTTTGCGACTGCACTTGGGGACACTTTCAAACTTTTCCCAATTGTTCGGACTGACTGACCTCCATTTCTTAAAGTAATGATGGCCACTCGTTTTTCTTTACTTAGCAGCTTTTTTCTTGCCATAATACAAATTGTGACAGTCTATTCAGTAGGATTTTCAGCTGTGTACTGTATCCACCTCCTGCACAACACAACTGATGGTCCCAACCCCATTTATAAGGCTTGAAATCCCACTTATTAAACCTGACAGGGCACACCTGTGAAGTGAAAACCATTTCAGGTGACTACCTCTTGAAGCTCATCAACAAAATGCCAAGAGTGTGCGTAGCAGTAATCAAAGCAAAAGGTGGCTACTTTGAAGAACCTAGAATATAAGACATGTTTTCAGTTGTTTCACACTTTTTTGTTCAGTATATAATTCCACATGTGTTAATTCATAGTTATCTCAGAATTCATAGTTAATTCATTCATGATACTACAATATTCATAGTCATGAAAATAAAGAAAACTCTTTGAATGAGATGTGTCCAAACTTTTGGTCTGTACTATATATAGATAGATAGATCTATCTCTCAGAAGTCTGAAGTGTGATAAATACTACTCTGTCACTTGCACATCGCAGATTCAATGCTGCTTCATTAAGAACTTCACTCTATGAAGCTATGACCATAGTCAATAGTTGCCCTTTGACTGTGGACAACCTTAACAACCCTGACAGCTTAGAACCACTTACCCCTAACCACTTGCTCCACATGAAATCCAGTACTTCACTGCTTCCACCTGTTGTCGTTCTGAAGGAGGACCTCTATGGAACAAAGAGATGGTGTCAGTTTTTGGCAGAGCAGTTCTGGTGCAGGTGGAGGCAAGAGTATCTGCACAGCCTCATTGCCAGGCAGCGCTGGCACTCACCCAAAAGAAATCTTAAAGTAGGTGATGTTGTGTTGGACATTGATTAACTTTTCCCAGATGTGAGTGGAAACTTGCCAGAGTCTTGGTTATTAGTGTTGGACCACTTGTCTGCTGAATATTGGACCATTTTGCACGTTGCTGGACGCCACTATGCCTTTCCAATGTCATCGGCCATTTTGTACCGCAGGATAGTCTGTCCTACAAAACCCAGCAGCCACTGCGGCTGATATGACGGGGCCGTCCCAGGTGTGACGTCACAGGCGGTGATAAAGGAAGGCGAACGTTTGAAAAAAGCGCTTTCACGTTGGATACCGGACCAACATCTGAAGCATCTCTCTCTGGAGAAGAGGTCCCATGTGGAGTCTTCATTTATTCTCCTTCGTTGGCCAACAAAAAATTAATGAAAGAGGTTTTTGGAATGAGAAGGCCAGAAATTTCACTATGCCGATCGAAGACGTGAGTTTAACACGTAACCAAAACCTTGCTTGGTTCTAATCGACTGCTGACGGTCAGATCATATTTTTCCTTTTCGCCAAGGAGGCCAAAGGACGGAGATTGACCACTTTCTTGGAGTTTAACTGTGGACGCGCAGGTGCTCTTCAACCCTTTTTTTTCCCCCTCACTCGCCGCCCTAGAAGGAAGACTTCAACAAGTAAATTCCACCTTTTAATTTTATATCTTTCTTAGGAATAGCTTGGGCAGGATAGAGGAGATTTAGTGCAATGTAGAATCGCCACTTAGAGTCTAATGTGTTCTGAATTGTATGTGCATGCCATTGTTCTTTCGAAACGTGATTACTGTTGTTGTCTGAGACCGGCGAGTCTCGCAAGATTGTGCTTTTACTGTGCGAACACCTGAGAGCAGGTGTGCTGTGAAACTGGACTGCTATAATAACCTTATGGAGAAAATCAGCAATTTTCTTTGTCATAAACTTCATGTTTTACTGGTTTGCCACCAAAAGGGTTTATGATCCTTTGTGTGGGCTGAGCTTTACACCCTTGCTGGGGGAAGGTTTATGACTGCCCGTATCCCGCTGAGCTACACTTTGGGAGGGGCGCACCCAAAGCTTCGTTCAACCATATTCCCCTTTTATTTTGCCATAACTGCTGGTTTGATCTCATACACACCCACTGCTGTTTTGTTTTATTTTCTTTAGTTAGATATTTTACCCTTTTGTGTAGAACTTTGCATGTTTGAGTAGGTGAAGATCATTGGATCGAAGAGCTGATTGTATCAGGCTGATTGGTTTAATACAATTTCACGTAGATGAAGAGAAGGCGTTTTGTGTTTATTTTGTGCAACTGTGATTTGTCAGTCAAAATAAGGTTAAAGTTCCACATGTTTCGGCAGAAACGGTTGATTAAACAGTGACATCTCTGGTAATAGTTATCAATTATTACTGGGTATTTAACGGTTGTAATTATCAAAGGCGTTGAGCCACAATTACAACACCAGAAGACATCTCTGGTTTCGATTCATAAATGAGGATTTTTGGTTAAGAAATAAATGTTCTCAAATAATGATTTTTAATTATAATTATTAATAAATATTAATTAATCAATAATCATAATCCTTACATTAGCAAGGACAGACTCGTGAGAAGAGTAAAAATGTCTTTTGGAGATAAAAAACTGAATAACAAAGGTCAGAGTTCTAGTAAGCATTCCATTGTGGAGCGTCCAGTGCAAAAGCTTATTTTGATAATAGAATGTGTATAAGCTAATGATAAGAAGTGGTTATTTCTTGGTGAAAATTATTTGTTTTGTTGTTCTGATGTAAACAAACACTCATAATTTGGTGGGAGTGTAAATTACCATAAGCTTTTGTGACAGCAAATTAGAATGTGTTTGATTTTTGTTTGAAGTTTCTGGAATGAGGTCGTTGACTTCCTGTTTTTGAGCTGCATGCTTATATTTTGATCTTGCACTTGCTGTATTACAGTTGTACAGAAGATAGCTTGTTTTCCACAAGTACGCTAGTAAGTTTCATACGGAGCCACGGTAAACATTATTTTTATAATGGCAGCCCTCCAAAGAGGCAAAAACTCCTTTGGTGGTAATTATGGTGATTAACAGAATGGAATAAGGGTCAAAGGGAATACAATCTCATTAAAACCATCAGTACAGTCTCGTCCTTGTTCGAGAGGGCATGCTACAGTATGTATACAACTAAATGTTACATAAATAATAAAGAACTGCTAAAAACAGGAAAAGTAAGAAGGTTATACTACTATTGACGCGAGAAGCAGCAATCTTGAATGCGGAAGTTGGATATGGTCATGTTGTCCTGACTTTCTGACTCGTAATTCCGATTTTCAGGGGAATTCCAGTTAAAATGTCCTACTCGGCACTCGAGACTGGGGTACCTTGATTGTAGTGACCTGAACGTTCTCCAGACCTAAATCCCACAGAGAACCTATGGGATCAGTTGAGTCGTTGTCTAGAGGCTCGTAACTGTACCCAAGAACCTCAATGACCTGAGGGCCGCCCTGAAAGAAGAGTGGGATCCCATGATTTAGCAGACAGTAAGATGAACATCATGAGACGTTGTTGTCAAGCTGTAATTGATGCTTCAGGGAACATGACGTTATTGAGATACTGACATTTGTTGTTGTGGAAATTGTTTGAGATTAGGAAACCACCGTTGCATGCTTCTACCTAAATGTGTTACTTTACTTTCATGAAATAATATCACCGTAGTGTGAACTTTTTGTTTTCCATAAATTTCCCATGAAAGCTAAATATTCCTAACTTTTTGTGAGTAGTTTATATTTTTAAGCTTTATTTCAGACACGAAATAATAAATCATTAAAAAATTTGAATTAAAGAGCTGTGGACTTATTTCACAATGTTTAGGTAGTGAACTAACAACATGAATTATTAATTTTACTGGATGAGCTGAGTTCCGAACTAGTGCTGGTTAAGGGTGAAGTGGCATACTGTGAACTACTGTCAAGGCCTTGGCAGAACCAGAGTATTTTTAATTAAGTAAAAGTAAGCACATTCTTTTGCAATACAAGCAACAAACGTAGGTAAAACATTTAACTTACTTATTATTCTAACTCTACATTTTTAGTTGTAAATGTAATTCATTTAATTTTATTTATGATTCAATTCTCTTTACAGTTACATATCAAATATATAATTAGATTATGTATTTATCAGTCTTCGTCATCTTCTGACTCCTCTGTCTCCTCCAGGACAGCTTCATGCTCTTCTAAAAGTTCCTTGAAATCTTGTTCTTCTTCTGGGGATGGGTCCAGTAGCTCAGTGATCTCGGATCCACTGGGATACTCATTCAGTGGTAGTGGGGGACCTGGTGGGGTGTACACCTCCCCTACATACTTCAGACCCCATCCAACATATATGTTTTCAAACTTCCTAAAGTTGGTGTAAAGGACAGGTCTGTTAGTTATATATTAAGGATAAAGTAAGAAAACAATATTTGGCAACACTTTTAATCCCTGGACTTACTTTCCACACGCATAAGCAAATGCTCCTGGCCAGAGGTTAGAACGTAGCACAGCTATTGCATACTGAGAAGTCAGTATGGAGGACAACTTGGAGCTCCATGGAGGAGTGTTAAACATTTCTGAAACACATGTAAACATTAATGGAAAACGAAGTTAGGATTCAGATCTCTCAACAAGATTGTGGGATATTAAGTATATTCTAATTAAATCTTTAGACCATAAGTTTTAAATATGTCAGAATAATGTAGTTGGACATTGTCAATGTTTCATCCATTGTGTTTTTTTTTTAAGTAACCATGGAAAAAATATGTGTATCATGCAGGAAGTGAAACCATAAACGTTAGCTGTGTCACCATTCTGGAGGGGGAATCGGCAGAGCTACTGCTGCCAACAACTTAGGTTCTGATCTTCGAAAGGTTTACGTGTATAAAAAGGGGTGCGAACAAGATTGTGTGTTCTACAAACCAGGTGCAAATGGAATTGCATATGTACAATCAGTGCAAACATTTTAAGGTGTGACTATGCAAAACATCTGATAATGACACAAACACCAAATTTATGGATGATCATATGCTAATGTAAATTCATAACCACCTGCAACGCGATTTATCAAACCTGGAACAATGTTGTTTTTGCATCTATACTTAGGGCTTTTGAAAGGCCTGTGCAAACTGGTACCCAAAATTGTTATTCCACAAAAAAAACTATGTCGGTGCCCGACACTAGTCTGGACTGGAAGCTTGGGCTGTCTGCCTGTCTCCACCACGGAAGGGGCTGGTTGACCCTCTGGGGTATGGGGTATTGGTGCCTGGACCTGGGAATCTAGTGTGTATGGGGAGTACAAGTGAGTGTATGGCATCCATTCTTGTGTCTTTACTTTCTGTGTGGGCTTTTCACTGCAGCTCCCTGGAGCTTCTGCACTGCACATACAACCACAATTATTTGGATTCAGGTCCGTACATTTCCATATACAGATATTCTCTGAAGTGCGATTCCCACTAAATACATCTTATATTATATATATTTTTTTAACTGTGTCCTGTCCGACAGAGTAGCACTAAGAATTGTTGTCTGAGCGCCAAGAAAAAGAGAAGGAGAAAGAATGGAGGAAAGAAAGAAGGATGAAGAGAATACAAGATAACGCCCTGCTTGTCTCTACACCTGCAGAAATGTTCATGTTAACAGCTTTTTTACCAAAAAGTGCACAGTACTTATGAACGCAATTCGTATTTATTGGTAAATGCAACTCAATATAGAACATTTGTGTATCTGTTAACACCTTAATCTAAACACCGGTGGGTCTGAGTGTGGGCATGCTTGTGTAAACAAGGTTTCTCTATAAAAATATACAATAGTGAGTGTGAGGAGCCACAGACCTTTCCCCCTGGACTCGGGACAGATACGGAGGAGATCCGAGCCACAGACATCCGGATGGCCCCCAGAGCACAGGAACCCCAGGAGAACTGCCACCTGGACTACCACAGCCCCCCCCAAAGAAGAGCAGGGGAGAGTCCCAGGGGACCCACCCAGCAGCCACAGTGCAGAAGCCCCAGGGAGCTGCAGCGACAAGCCCACAAGCTCCACCAGCATAGATCCAGCCATGGACCCCGACCCCCCGCCCGGACCCCAGTCCCCAACGACCCCTATCCTCATCCGGAGAGGGGGGCATGTACAAAAGAGGGGTCTACTTGGTCCAAACTTGCCCGCCAACCAGAGCCACCACAGAATGAAATAGTCCCAACTCCCCAATGAATTCAGATCCTAACCCTATGAGCCCCCCAGCCCCAATGACAAATTTCCCCACAGGGCCAACCCCAACCAGGACACAAATATTGAACACATGCCCCCAAACTCAAACGCCCTCCGTACAGCACATGGGCACATCCCTACAGGTGAGCTTCATTCCCGAAAAGCAGACGAAATGACACATACACACAGCGCAAGCTCCACATACAGCCCCACTCCAAGCACCCCTGCCGCATCCTGCCCTCACCACACAGCTGACTGCGAAGGCAAGACAAAGGCCCCGCGCAACGCTACCCCAGCTCCCACCCACAGGCGCTACAGGGCAGACACCACCGAGCACCGCACCCACAACAGAACCCCCAACCCAACACCAAGATGGGACAAACTCATCCAGCAAGAGGTCCCTGCCCATTGGCAAGCACGCCCCCGCAACCACACAGACACACCACATCACTGCCACTGCAACGATAACCCAGGGAGAAACATTATCCAGCTCAACCAATCCAAATGCCGGTATCCCCACATCCAAGAAGAGGACACAACCCCAATACCCCACACGCTGCATACCCCCCACGCCACCCTCTACCCCACCGCCTTGATCCCCCCCCTGGACACAACAGCCAGCAGAGCAGCACACCGCCAAGCTCGCCCAACCATTCGGCCAGCGCCAGCAGCCCCAGTTCGTGAGAGGAAAACTTGCACCAGCTGGGTAACCAGGCCATGCAGGCCAGCCGCTCCAGGCCAATCTTATATTAATTTGTACTGTTTACTTTTTAGTAAGACTGATGTTGTTATACACATGTGGACATAGTTGTTGGTAACCCTCGGTTAATGAAAGAAAAAAACCTCAATGGTCACAGAAATAACTTGAATCTGACAAAGGTAATAATGAATAAAAAGTCTATGAAAATGAACAAATGAAAGTCAGACATTGCTTTTCAAACATGCTTCAATGGAATATTTAAAAAAATACACTTATGAAACAGGCCTGGACAAAAACTATGGAACCCCTGAAAATAATGTGACCAAAGGGTTAAATGTTAAATCAAGGTGTGTCCATTAATTAGCATCACAGCTGTCTACATTCTTGTAATCAGTCAGTGGGCCTATATATAGGGCTACAGGTAGTCACTGTGCTGTTTGGTGACATGGTGTGTACCACACTCAACATGGACCAGAGGAAGCGGAGAAAAGAGTTGTCTCAGAAGATTAGAAAGAAAATTATAGACAAGCATGTTAAAAGTAAAGGTTATAAGACCATCTCCAAGCATCTTCATGTTCCTGTGACTACAGTTGCACATATTCAGAAATTTAAGATCCATGAGACCGTAGCCAACCTCCCTGGACGTGGCTGCAGGAGGAAAATTGATGACTAAACAAAGAGACGGATAATACGAACGGTAACAAAAGAGCCCAGAAAATCTTCTAAAGAGATTAAAGGTGAACTTCAAGCTCAAGGAACATCAGTGTCAGATCGCACCATCCGACGTTGTTTGAGGCAAAGTGGACTTAATGGGAGACGACCAAGGAGAACACCATTGTTGAAAACAAATCATAAAAAAAACAGAATGGAATTTGCCAAACAACATGTTGACAAGCCACAAAGCTTCTGGGAGAATGTCCTATGGACAGATGAGACAAAAATTGAACTTTTTGGCATGGCACATCAGACGGAAAAATGAAGCACATGGAGAAAAGAACACTGTCCCTACTGTAAAACATGGAGGAGGTTCTGTTATGTTCTGGGGCTGCTTTGCTGCATCTGGCACAGGGTGTCTTGAATCTGTGCAGGGTATATGAAATCTTAAGACTATCAAGGGATTCTAGAGAGAAATGTGCTGCCCAGTGTCAGAAAGCTTGGTCTCGGTCATGGGTCTTGCAACAGAATAATGACCCAAAACACACAGCTAAAAACACCAAGAATGGCTAAGAGGAAAACATTGGACTATTCTGAAGTGGCCTTCTATGAGCCCTGACCTAAATCCTATTAAGCATCTTTGGAAGGAGCTGAAACATGCCGTCTGGAAAAGGCAACCTTCAAACCTGAGACAACTTGAGCAGTTTGCTCATGAGGAGTGGGCCAAAATACCTGCTGAGAGGTGCAGAAGTCTCATTGACAGTTATAGGAATCGTTTGATTGCAGTGATTGCCTCAAAAGGTTGTGCAACAAAATATTAAGTTAAGAGTACCATCATTTTTGTCCAGGCCTGTTTCATGAGTTTATTTTTTCAAATAATTCTGTTGAAGCATGTTTGAAAAACAATGTCTGACTTTCATTTGTTCATTTTCATAGAATTTTTATTCACTATTTGTCAGATTCAAGTTATTTCTGTGACAATTGTGGGTTTACCAACAATTTTGTCCTCATGTGTATATGCGTTTATATGTTTGTCCCTGTGTTTTCTTTTTCTCTCCTTCTGCCGGTGTAGAAGCAGTATTCTGTGGTGTTACCTTGTATTCTCTTTATCCTTCTTTCTGTCCTCTATTCTTATCTCCTTCTCCCACTTTTACATTTTTGCCCCAATGCTCTCTCTTTCTTCTTTTTCTCCTGTTCGTTTCTATCTCCGTGTCCATTCCATTTGAAATAATCCCAAAGCAGTTTCTAATAAAGTTTAAAGTTAAGTGTGATTGAGTTTTAAAATTGATATTTCATGGTTTTACTGTAGCTTTCAGTATTTTCATGTGTTTGAATGTTTTAACTGTTTTGTAGCACTTTGAGATACCTATATATATGCAATTTATTATTATTTTCATATTTATTATTACTATTATTATTATTACCTCCAACTCCATAGCTTTGAACTTCATCTTTCTTTGAGGCCACTCTGCTCTCAGACATGGTCTATGGTAACACCCAGTATCACATGCAATTTCCTTATTTAAATAGGGCGGTCCAAACTGCTTTTGCACCTGTTATCCATTGCATATCCAATCTTTATAGATCACGCGCAACGCGCCCACTTATTGCACATGCAATTTTTTTTCTGTACAAGTAATTTAGCACTCTTTATTTTGAATCTTTGAGGATCAGGCCCTTAATGTTCTGTTTCTACAGAATATACACTTGGCCTTGTCTTTCAGTGTTCAACCCTGTCTCTCCTAGATATTGGCTGAGCTTTTACTATGACTAAATGTACTCTTTCTCACATAGAAAGTACTCCTGGATCAGTGCTTATGTGTTCTTTTTGTGGATCTTTTCTGTCCTCTCAAACCCCCACTCAGTCGTGAGAGATGGCCGCTCATACTGAGCCTGGTTCTGCTGGAGGTTTCCTCTCATTTAAGGGAGTTTTTTTTTTTTTTTTCATGTCGCTAAAGTCTAAACCACAGATTTCCCACCCACCTTTTATAACAAAAATGAACATGCAGAGTTTTTAAACTCAATTGTAGCAAGGACGTTTGAGGGGTTTAATTCATAATCTGTCACGTTCTGAGGTTTAGAGTAACCAAAGCACAGACAAGAGCTTGGCAGCTGCATGTTTAAAGGAGTCTTCTTTTATTCAAAGATAACTTCAAAAAGGTTTTCCAAAAGTAGCAAGAACGTAGCAAAATCACTGCAGATACAAGAAATCCAAAAACTTACAAAGTTGATACTGCAGGAACATAGTTGGAAAAGTACATAGACGAAGGTAGGTGAACGGAGATATGAACGGGGATTCGAACGGAAGGAACCGGCGAGGAACAAACAAGAACAGAGAGCTTATGAACAGAGGGAAGTGGAGTATGGACCAATGAGAATGAGAGATAGGAAATCAGCGGAGATGAAATTCAGGTGCAGAAGAGATCACACTCTGCACAACAGACTTATAGAAGATATGCAGTATCTTGGTGGAAACACTGAAGGTCCTAAGCTTCCTCAAGAAGTACAGTCTGCTCTGTCAATTCTTGTAGATGGCTTTACAGTTCCATATGCACCCAGTCTGTTATCCAGGTGAACACCGATATATTTATACTCCTTCACCACCTCCCATGATGGATTAAGATAGATTCTGCCGTGATTTGCCCAAATCACGGCAGAATTAAATGTGCACCTCTACTCTCCTGTTTGAACATGAAAGTGAAGTTGAGCATCTCCCATGGCCTGCACAGTCACCAGATCTAAATATTATTGAGCCACTTTGGGGTGTTTTGGAGGAGCGAATCAGGAAACGTTTTCCTCCACCAGTATCATGTAGTGACCTGGCCACTATCCTGCAAGAAGAATGGCTTAAAATCCCTCTGACCACTGTGCAGGACTTGTATATGTCATTCCCAAGACGAATTGACGTTGTATTGGCCACAAAAGGAGGCCCTACACCATACTAATAAATTATTGTGGTCTAAAACCAGGTGTTTCAGTTTCATTGTACAACCCCTGTAGCTTTGACCTATTCTTGTTTCTCTTAAAATCTACATTCATCCCCTTTGTTTTATTCACGTTCAAGATGAGATTTTAATATTAATATAAATATATTAATATTTGTCCTTTGCACCAGGTCAGTTTGCTTAACTAAGTTTACAAATATTGGTCGTAATTATGAACATGTCAAAGTGAACAGTCGTAAATAGCAGACCAAACCACACAGGGGCTGATCTTCAAAAAGTTTGCGTGTACTAAACTACATGCAAACCTGTTTGCGTCCGCAAAGCTGATCTTCTAACGAGTTGGTAATCGGATTGCCTGGGCAAAATCAGCAGAACTGCGGGCGATAACTTTTTAGCGTGTCTGCCTTAATGAATATGCAGAACACATGACAATGACCCAAACACGCAAATTTATGGGAGGAGGATATGCAAATGTAATCCTTTACCATGCAATTTTCAAAGCCTGAAACTGTTCGCGGGTGCTATTGTAGTGTGTAAATTTAGCACGTTTGAAATTTAGGTTCTTAATGGAACGCAACAATGTCTGCTGTCTTTGGCCAGGAGGCATAGATAAAATGACAGATGATGTGGAGAGAGAATCTTGTGTACATGTGCCAACAGATTTGGGTTGGAAAAAATTATTATTAAAATAGATGAGAATAGAGGATTTTATGTAGGAATATCTAAGCTCTGATTTGGAGCCAATAACAAACAAAATCCATGATATAAAAACTGTGTCTTGATCATTCCAGCGTAACATCGCAGTCAGTGAGATCATCTGCTAAACACGCACAAAGATCATGGCAAATACGAACATTAATGATCAAGCACGCAAAGCCTGTTAACTGTAATCGTACATCATGCAAAAGACCCACTTTGCTTTGATGTTGATAATATAATTAGTAGGAAAGAAATAAAGACATCATAGGGCAGATTAAATCCTTAATTTGCAAACTAGATGCTAAAATCACTTCTTGGCAGGTTAAAAATCATAATTTAAAGGCAGCGTTTCCATGTGGTGACAAAGACCCTTTAACCTTGTCACTAAAACAAACGCATTGCTTTATTGACAGTAACGTTATGTCACTGCAGAGCAATCGGAGCTGGATCAGTTTAATTTCGTTGTTTAAATGTGAACACATGGCAGGGGAGGATTTTGTTTATGCAGTAAAAAATAATTTTGTGTCACCAAAAAACTAAACCGTCAAACACATTGTATAACGTTAAAATATTGGCAAAACAAACAAAACAAATTCAATAAAATCAATGGAAAATAATTTATTTTTATGTACATAAATGTTTGATTTAAATACTCTGCAGGACTGTTATGATGTTATGTTTTAAAATTAGCAAAGCTATAATATGCCAATTGCCAACTCCTAAAACAAACTATTTTAATGTTGCTAATATTACGTTCAGGCTTTTTTGGGGCTGTTTATCATTAACTCTAAACTCTTCAAACACAGACTCTCAAAAAAACAAAAGAACCTGGTGAGTCTCCGAAAATAATTAAAAGATCAAGGGAGACAAACCTGTAATAAATTAATTAACAGACATGTTTGTCTGTTATATTGTTAATATTGATTGGAATATTGATTGTTGCAAGTTACGTTGAGCAAGATAAGAGAAATAATCTTGTCACGACAACATAAGTTAACTAACTGTAACAGTCCAGAAAAGCAAGGGCTGAACGGAACAGAAGGAAAAAATCATCAACTGGATCATTCATAATGATGCAGCGTAACAATCTCTGCATATTTCTAGCAATACAGCAGAGGATCTGTTTACTTTTCCTCTTGTTCCAGCCAGTAGCAGCCAGCCAGTAGCACATGCAATTTCCTTATTTAAATAGTGTGGTCTGCAACTCTTTTACACCTGCTATCAATTGCACACGCAATCTTTGAAGATCGTGCGCAACACACCCCCTTATTGTGCATATTGTGCAATTTTATTATAGTACACGCAAATTAGCACACGCTATTTGGGATCTTTGAAGATCAGGCCCACAATGTACAGTGCCTTGCAAAAGTATTCACCCCCCTTGGTTGTTTACATATTTTCTTTCATTCCAACCTGTAATTGAGAGAAATTTTGAAAAAATTTTTTTAATCTTATTTTATGTGATGGCTCCACAGAAAATAGTCTAAGTAGGTGATGTGCAATGAGAAAAATATATATGTAAAAAGAATTAAAACAACAATCTTAAAGCAAGTATAAAACATACATTTCAAAAAGCCCACATTTCTGTGTTAAAACTGTTTTTTTCATTGGTCTAATGTAATATTATAATCTTAAATGTCGGGTTTTCAATAAGCTGTAAGCAGAAAATCATAATTAACAGAAATAAAGGCTTTTAAACATCAGTTGGTGTGCAGTTAATCTATACAATGTGTTCACTTAATGAGCTAAGTTATTGAAATAAATAAACTTTTCAACTATATTGTAATTTACTGAATGTGTCTGTAATGTTAAACATAAAAGAAATAAAACATAATCTTCTTTATTTAGTCAAGGGACAGTGAATGTAACTGTCATGTAAGCAACCAATTAAGCCTGGAAACCCAGAAATATATGAATAGATAATGCTTGAAGTCTCAAAATGTGATGCAGATTAAATTATTGCTTTCACTGATGCCTGCAGTTCCGACATTCTTCTTTTATTACTTGTCCACAATTTTTCAGATTGCAAAGCTACTTATAAATGTCCAAGGGGCTACAGTTTAAATTTAAATTTGACTAAATCTAAGCTATTTGTGTCTGACAATTAAAAACACAATTACACTACAACCTCTGTCGGGGATGAAACCCCAGTGTCTTGTGTGACAGGTAATGACACGGGACATTCTGCTAAGTAGAACAATCTGACTCCGCTGAATGTTTGTGATTGATATCATGGGAACCTCAGCTATAAAGGAACAGTGGAAGTGCAATGATAACATTCATGACAGCACGACGTACAGATGCCTTTGAATGACTCTCTGCGTCACCTATGTCATACAAACAAAATGAAAACTGTAAATATTATTGAGATAAATTATTGACTGTGGCGAAAAATGGTAACACTCAAAAATATATTTTCATCCGGAAAATTATAACAAAATGACATCTAATCGCGGCCTGATCATCCTCTCTTGACGGAGATTTTAGCTACAGGTTCCACCAGAAAAGATCACGCCATTTCTGACACTTTTCTTGTGCCAGGTCTCAACTAAAAAGTAAACCAAACCCAGGGTTAGTTCAGTAAACCCTGCTCCCGAGCAGGGTTGGTTCACAGAGTATGTTGCAGGGGTAACTTGACTCAGGGCAACGGCTACCTGACTTCTGAAACCAAAAACCCAGGGTATACACATACTTACCCCCAGAGTTTTCACTTATCCTGCTTTCTGAAACAGGGCCCTGGTAGGATTAATACAATAATGTTAGCAATGACAAAATGTTGGATACATTTATAGTTTAATTATTTGGCTGCAATATTGGTTCAAGTATATTAATAGTTATTTTGAAACCATCTTTGTTTCTGAGGAGGTAGAAACAAAGATGAGGTTCAAGGAATAGAATCTGATTTCTGCTTAGAATACATATTTTCCTTATTTGAAGT
This sequence comes from Girardinichthys multiradiatus, assembly GCF_021462225.1. Taxonomy (NCBI): domain Eukaryota; kingdom Metazoa; phylum Chordata; class Actinopteri; order Cyprinodontiformes; family Goodeidae; genus Girardinichthys; species Girardinichthys multiradiatus. The sequence goes on along the minus strand of NC_061802.1, from coordinate 46,943,512 downwards.
CCTCATAAAATGGGCCCAGTATAACTCATTTACTGGTAACTGTGGAACATACAGTGGCTTGTAAAAGTATTCATACCCCTTGAAATTTGTTGTCCTGCTGGGAGGTGAACCTCCACTCCAGTCTCAAGTCTCTTGCAGACTCCAACAGGTTTTCTTCCAGGTTGCCCTGGATTTGGCTCCATCCATCTTCCCATCAACTCTGATCACCTTCCCTGTCCCTGCTGAAGAGAAGCACTCCCAGAGCATGATGCTGCCACCACTATATTTGACAGTGGGGATGCTGTGTTCAGAGTGATGTGCAGTGTTAGTTCTGCATTTAGGCCAAAAAGTTCAATTTTGATCCCTTCTGACCAAAGTACCTTCTTCCACATGTTTGCTGTGTCCCCAACATGGCTTCTGGAAAACAGGGGTTCTTATGGTTTTCTTTTTACAATGGCTTTCTTCTTGCCACTCTTCCATAAAGACCACATTTGTGCAGTGCACGACTAATAGATGTCCTGTGGAATGATTCCCCCACCTGAGCTGTGGATCTCTGCAGTTCATCCAGAGTCACCATGGGCATCTTGACTGCATCTCTGATCAGCGCTCTCCTGGTTTGGCCTGTAAACTTACCAAGACGGCCTGTCTTGGTAGGTTTCCTGTTGTGTCATACTCTTTCCATTTCCGGATGATGGATTGAACAGTGCTCCGTGAGATGTTCAAAGCTTGGAAAATCTTTTAAATCCTAAACCTGCTTTAAACTTCACCACAACATTATCCCTGACCTGTTTGGTGTGTTCCTTGGACTTAATGGTGCTGTTTGCCCCCAATATTCTCTTAACCAACCTCTGAGGCCATCACAGAGCAGCTGTATTAGATTACACACAGGTGGACTCTCTTTAGTCATTAGCAGTCATCAGGCAACTTCTGAAGGCAACTGGTTGCACTCAGAGTGAAAGGGGCTGAATACTTTGCACACCGCACTTTTCAGTTTTTTATTTGTAAAAAATGTTTAAATCATGTATAATTTTCGTTCCACTTCACAATTGTATACCACTTTGTGTTGGTCTTTCACATAAAATTTCAATAAAATATATCTATGTTTGTGGTTGTAATCTGACAACATGTGGAAAAGTTCAAGGGGTATGAATACTTTTACATGCCACTGTATGGATGGCATTTAAATTTAGCAGTTTCCCCAGCAGAAATAACTTTATACTCTTTAGAAGCCTGTAGGGGGGCTTTGTGGTGCAACAGCATCATAATTTTAGCTATTTTCAGTGGTTGCCATGGTTGACTTAGTATTTTAGAGCAGTATTGATAATGGCTCTTTACAGTGCTGGTGCATGATCAGATACTCAAAGTTAATTGAAGTGGTGATATCTGATTAGATTAGTTGTTGTTAGTTGTCTGGGTAAGCTAGCTCAGTAGTCAAGTATAGGCTTAAGGGTTTGTAAAACCACTTTCCTGGAATACCTCCCTGAATATTTTGTTTATTATGAAACAATTTGAGATCCAGCCTGTCTCTAATCAGAAATTTCATTCTGGTCCACCATGATCAATGAAAATGTGAGGGAATTTATCAAACTTATCTACTTATCTTCCTAAATGATTTATTAAACCAGAGCTGACAAACGTTTGATTTGTTTTTTGGGGTGTTTTGTTTTGCAACTGCCAACCTGTTCAGTAGGTGACATTATAATGATATGAAGACATGGTGAAACACTGCATATATTTCCACAAAAAGCTTTTGAAGACAATTTCATTTTAATATTTCTTTGTCTATCAATCTGTCCATGTCCAATCTAGATGCACATAAAGTCAAATTGGTTAAAGCCTGGTGTTTCACGTATATAATACAAAACATTTGCATAACAATTACTTGAAGAATTCAGTTTAAAAGGCCTTGCTATGAGTGCAGGGATGGCATAATTGCGGATTAGGGGTTGCGGCCTGTTGACGTTTGCCATGTGTGTGTGTGTGTGCATATATGTATACAGGTCCTTCTCAAAATATTAGCATATTGTGATAAAGTTCATTATTTTCCATAATGTCATGATGAAAATTTAACATTCATATATTTTAGATTCATTGCACACTAACTAAAATATTTCAGGTCTTTTATTGTCTTAATACGGATGATTTTGGCATACAGCTCATGAAAACCCAAAATTCCTATCTCACAAAATTAGCATATTTCATCCGACCAATAAAAGAAAAGTGTTTTTAATACAAAAAACGTCAACCTTCAAATAATCATGTACAGTTATGCACTCAATACTTGGTCGGGAATCCTTTTGCAGAAATGACTGCTTCCATGCGGCGTGGCATGGAGGCAATCAGCCTGTGGCACTGCTGAGGTCTTATGGAGGCCCAGGATGCTTCGATAGCGGCCTTTAGCTCATCCAGAGTGTTGGGTCTTGAGTCTCTCAATGTTCTCTTCACAATATCCCACAGATTCTCTATGGGGTTCAGGTCAGGAGAGTTGGCAGGCCAATTGAGCACAGTGATACCATGGTCAGTAAACCATTTACCAGTGGTTTTGGCACTGTGAGCAGGTGCCAGGTCGTGCTGAAAAATGAAATCTTCATCTCCATAAAGCTTTTCAGCAGATGGAAGTATGAAGTGCTCCAAAATCTCCTGATAGCTAGCTGCATTGACCCTGCCCTTGATAAAACACAGTGGACCAACACCAGCAGCTGACACGGCACCCCAGACCATCACTGACTGTGAGTACTTGACACTGGACTTCTGGCATTTTGGCATTTCCTTCTCCCCAGTCTTCCTCCAGACTCTGGCACCTTGATTTCCGAATGACATGCAGAATTTGCTTTCATCCGAAAAAAGTACTTTGGACCACTGAGCAACAGTCCACTGCTGCTTCTCTGTAGCCCAGGTCAGGCGCTTCTGCCGCTGTTTCTGGTTCAAACGTGGCTTGACCCGGGGAATGTGGCACCTGTAGCCCATTTCCTGTACACACCTGTGCACGGTGGCTCTGGATGTTTCTACTCCAGACTCAGTCCACTGCTTCTGCAGGTCCCCCAAGGTCTGGAATTGGCCCTTCTCCACAATCTTCCTCAGGGTCCAGTCACCTCTTCTCGTTGTGCAGCGTTTTCTGCCACACTTTTTCCTTCCCACAGAGTTCCCACTGAGGTGCCTTGATACAGCACTCTGGGAACAGCCTATTCGTTCTGAAATTTCTTTCTGTGTCTTACCCTCTTGCTTGAGGGTGTCAATAGTGGCCTTCTGGACAGCAGTCAGGTCGGCAGTCTTACCCATGATTGGGGTTTTGAGTGATGAACCAGGCTGGGAGTTTTAAAGCCCTCAGGAATCTTTTGCAGGTGTTTAGAGTTAACTCATTGATTCAGATGATTAGGTTCATAGCTCGTTTAGAGACCCTTTTAATGATATGCTAATTTTGTGAGATAGGAATTTTGGGTTTTCATGAGCTGTATGCCAAAATCATCCGTATTAAGACAATAAAAGACCTGAAATATTTCAGTTAGTGTACAATGAATCTAAAATATATGAATGTTAAATTTTCATCATGACATTATGGAAAATAATGAACTTTATCACAATATGCTAATATTTTGAGAAGGACCTGTATATATTAGCCTCTACTAAAGATTCTCTGACCTGCATCTTGGGATAGAGGAGTCAGCAGAGGAGGTCCAACCTGTGGTTCAAGCTCATCAATGTCTTCTTCTTTCTCATCAGCTTCTATCTCCTCATTAAATTCTTCATCTGATTTCACAGCTATGTTCACCCAAGTACAACGGCCCTGAAATCGGTTTTCAGACATTAAATATGTTGAAAATTTAAAAAAATGTTCATGCTTTTGAGCAGAGCAGGAATTTACCTGTTGCAAGATGTGTTGCACATGATGTACCCATGATGACAATGACTCAGCCATTTCACGAACCGGAATGCTCTCAAAATCAGGATTTACTTCATAGCTATCCTGGGGTACCTCATCTTCCTCATCAACGTCTTCCACCCCAGTCTGATAGAAGCCCTGGGGGCTTACCTGTGTGCCAGCAGAGATCCGGGCAATCTGTGCTCTCAGATAATTAGACTCATTTCCAGGGAAAGGTGGGTAACTGACAACTGGGCTATCGAGGTTTCCAGTGAAGAATTTATGGATCTGACGAGCAATGGTGATCTGTGCAGGAGAAACTGGGGGAAGCTTTATCCAAGGAAGACCTGGCTCTTTGCAGACATAGTAAGCAAATTTGTTAGCACCTGTTCCAATGGCCTCCTTTGGTACCTCAAGCTGGGGTTTATAAACTGACTGAATTGTCTGGAAAAAAAAAAAAAAGAATAATGTTTTACAGAGGATTAATCTCCTGAAGGCAAACTATTAAAATAACAAGCTTAAAAAAAAACTGAGGTGTGCCTGGTCCTTACTTTAATCTTCATAAATACATAAATATAAACCAGTTCTAAGAAAAAGTCACCACCTGGATTTAACAAAGCACATAGGTAATAATCTCCCATTGGACTATTACTGCATGGATGAATATATTTCAGCAAACAAGTCATTAACCCTAACTGATGCACAGAGCAGCGTTTCATTCTTACAGTCCTTTCACACCAAACCTTTGGAAAGCTTTGTGCCATGCCAGGGTCCAGTTTCTGGAGTGGATCACACTGGTGTGAACCCGTCATGAGCAGAGTACCTCACCCTGGCATGATTACAATTACTTGTCTCAACATGGTTTATCTTGACCAGCTCACCAGCAGTGTAAATGCGTGCCATTCCCAGCATACCATACAATATGATGTAAGAGCAGCACATTTGAGTAGAAGAATAATAAGAAAAAATGTAGAGCGCCAATCCAAAGATGAATTTGAAAATGTCTCATGGGGCTACATGAAGTAGTGAGGAGGATGAAGGTGCACAACCACATTTGAACACCAAAGTAGCAACAGAAACCAAGATAAGATGGACTTTGTTCTCCATGCTTCTTTTTCTTCTCGATCAGCGCAATGCTGGAACAATACCAGCAGTGTGAATATGTCCTTCATCAACAATGTCAGAAGACTCATTGTGTGGTCGTGGAAAATATGTTAATCTGTTTAAAAGCTGCTGGCAACCTGTCTGAGGTGTACCCCGCTTCTCGCCCGATTACCACTGAAGAGATGGGCACCAGCCCCTCCACCACCCTGCAAGGATAGCAGGTGTATACAATGTATGGATGGATGGATGTTTCAGAAGGGTCAGATTATTGGCATGGCATGATTCAAGAAGACATTTAGGGAGATTGCTGAAACTTCTAGAACTGGGTTAAACACATTACTCAAAACAAGAGGGATTGTGGAGAACCATCAACTTTGTAGAAGAAATGTGGTTGTAAAAAATCTTAAAGAATTGTAATTGCCAGTTATTTAAATATTTGGTACAACCCAATCAGAAAATAAAAAAGTCTTCTTTGATTAGCTAATCTGGTTCTTTTGTCATTTTCCACCCTCTGTTATACTCACGCCGGTTCAATTTGCTGTTCTCTTTGTGCCATCTGTATTGTGAGTCAATTGTTTTTTTTCTTTAAAACTCTTCACCTCACCTTTTTGCCTGGGTTTTGCCTGCAATTGGGTTCAATTAAAAACCAACCACGACATAAACAGCTTTGCCTTATAAAAAAAAAACACTGCTCAGTGATGCCAAAAAGTGAGGCATTAAAAAGGTTTCAATTTGCTCTGGAGCATGAAGGTTGGACTGTAGAGCAATGCAGGAAGGTCATTTCGGCTGATGAGTCCGGACTGACCCTGTTCCAGAGTGATGGGTGCATCAGAAGAAGAGAGCCCGAGGAATCATGCCTGGCTCTTTCAGTACCACCATGTGTGGTAGTGCTATGATCTGGTGTTACTGCAGTTGCTCAGGTCTATGTTCAGCACCATTATGTGAGCTGACTACCTGAATACACTGAATGACCATGTTATTCTCTCTGGGATATTACTATTCCCTAATGGTATGGCCGTTTTTCAAGATGATATTACCAGAATTCAGTGCGCTTTAATTGTAATTTTAAGTGTTTCAATGAGCATGAGAGCATGATAATTTTCACATATATCATACAAACTTTATTTATAAAGCTTTTAAAACAGCCATAGCTGACAAAAAGTGTTGCATGGCAAACTATAAACATACATTAACATAAAAGGCATATATAAATATGACATAAAAATAATAAAACATTAAACACAATAAAACCAATTAAAACAAACGGTCAAAATTAACTCTCGCTAATATTTAAAGACCAAGATTAAAATTGGTTTTAAGACAAGTTTTAAAAGTAGGCAGTGAAGGAGGCTCTATAGTGTGCAGGGTTATTCCACATTAGAGGAGCAGCAATAGAGAAAGCTCTGTCCCCTCTAAACATCCTCCTAGACCGTGGTACCCGCAGGAGTATCACATTCTTGGTTTGGATCGGACCAAAGTGCAGATAAGAGCTTGGCAGCCGCATGATGAGATGAAGACTTTTCTTTAATTAAAGGTCTCCATAATCCAACAAACAAAAGAAACAAAAAACAGAGTTCAGGCGGGCGACCAGGAGGTCATCCCCAGCAGGCACAGAGTTCAGGCGGGCGACCAGGAGGTCGTCCCCAGCAGGCACAGAGTTCAGGCGGGCGACCAGGAGGTCGTCCCCAACAGGCACAGAGTTCTGAGCGGTCGGTGGTGAAGCCGTGGAGACCTGCGGCGAAGTAACCAGCGAAGAGGCCGACGATCCGGAGGTCTGCGGCGATGTAGCCAGCAAAGAGGCCGACGATCCGGAGGTCTGCGGCAATGTAGCCAACGAAGAGGCCGACGATCCGGAGGTCTGCGGCGATGTAGCCAGCGAAGAGGCCGACGATTCGGAGGCCGGCGGTGACAGAGATGCAGGCGTCTGGGAGACCGGCGGCGACAGGGATGCAGGTGTCTAGGAGGCGCACAAAGCGAGAAGTCAGGCGGTCTGCGATGTGGAAGCAGGTGCCTCGGAGGTCTGCGGCAAAGCCAGAACCGCAGCGAAGACTTGGGCCCAGGCAGGGCCCGCAGAGGCCAGGAGCACAGTAGGTCAGCTCGGGAGCACAGTCAATGGGTCCTGGAGCCAAGATCTGAGGCGGTCCGTCCTCAGACCCCTCAGGAAACTCAGGAACTAGGATGAGAGGCGGTCCGTCCTCGGACCCCTCAGGAAACTCAGGAACTAGGATGAGAGGCGGTCCGTCCTCGGACCCCTCAGGAAACTCAGGAACTAGGATGAGAGGCGGCTCTCCATTGAACCCCTCTCTGGACTCTGGGTCCTGTAGCTTGGCAGCAGGCTGTGAGTCCTGTAGCTTGGCAGCAGGCTGTGAGTCCTGTAGCCCGGCAGCAGGCTGTGAGTCCTGTAGCCCAGCAGCAGGCTGAGTCCTGTAGCCCGGCAGCAGGCTGTGAGTCCTGTAGCCCGGCAGCAGGCTGTGAGTCCAGAGGCCTGGCAGCAGGCTGTGAGTCCAGAGGCCTGGCAGCAGGCTGTGAGTCCAGAGGCTTGGCAGCAGGCTGTGACTCATGAAGCTTGACGGTGGATGGCTGTGGCTCATAATCCTTGGAGCTCTGTGCTGCTCTAACGGCCACAAGAAGAGGGTCGAAAGGACCTCCAGCAGAAAGAGGAGCTGGAGCATCGAGCCATCCCTCCGCAATGAATTCGGCCTGTAGAACAGAGTGCACCAGATTCAGATCCTCTGGATGATCCATTAGATGAAGCACAAAATCACAGCAACGTCCCTTCATGAAATCCTCTTTCATTTTCTCCAGCCTGGCTTGAATCCAATTCAGGGCTTGTGGCTGCACCGGCGACTGGTGACCTGCAGAGGGCGCTGGGTGACCACCCACCAACTCCGGGGAAAGCACCTGCGAGGAGGCCATGGTGGATGGACCCTCCGTTGAAGGGTCGGAGGCGCCCATCCGAACCTCCCCAATGGCGACTGTTCTGCGGCGATGATGTCGTCCAGGGCGGGAGCCGATCCCAGCGGGGAATTCGGCCGCAGCAGGTGCCGCTGCAGACGAGGATGGCTCCGCAGGAGCCGCTGCTGACGTGGATGGCTCCGGCAAAGCAGCTGTGGGCAGGTTGAGCTCGGCCGGAGCTGCTGCAGCTGGGGTGGAGCGCTTGCGGTGAGGGCGACGTCGCCTGGAGGAGGAACAAGCTGGAGAGGTATGATTCCGATCCGGTAATACATCCATGGGGACCCGGTCAGATACACCGAGACAGTCCATCTCCTCCAGCAACAAAGGCGAGGGTAAAATCTCAACCCCCTCTCCATACATAGCTTGTAGCGTCTCCTGTTGCTGCTTTATCTACATCTTAAGTTCTTTAGCTCTGTCTGCTTGGTCCTGTTTATGGCTGGTTCCTAATATCACGTTCTTGGTTTGGATCGGACCAAAGTGCAGATAAGAGCTTGGCAGCCGCATGATGAGAGGAAGACTTTTCTTTAATTAAAGGTCTCCATAATCCAACAAGTACAAACATGAGTCGAGCCAAAAACTTACATGTGTACATAGTTCTGTAACGTAGCAAAACTGAGCATAAACAAGGGTAGTGAACGAGGAATAGTGACGGAGGAACCAGCGGGGAACAAAGAACACAGACCAACTAATATACAGGGAGAAAACAAAGGCAGGTAATCACAGGAACTAAGAACAGGTGTGGCAAGGAGACATGGAGGCATAAGGGACAGGTGGAACTAATTAACAATAAAGGAAAGCATATACCTAAGAACGGTTAATACAAAAACACAAACCAAGTCCAAGGGTGTCATACCATGACAAGGAGCTGCTGTTCGGCCGACCTGAGAGCCCGAGAAGGTAAGTTGGGATGAAGAAGCTCATAGAGGTACAGTGGGGCAAGGTTATTCAAACATTTAAAAACAAAAGTAACATTTCTCAAATGAATTTTAAAATGCACTGGCAGCCAGTGGATTGAGGCCAGAATAGGGGTGATGTGTTCTGTTTTATGAGCACCAGTTAAAAGAGGTGCAGCAGCGTTTTGAACCAGCTGCAGACAACAGAGCAAGGACTGACTCACTCCAACATAAAGTCTTTTACAGTACCCTAAGCGTGTCTAAATAAAAGATCAGGTGGTAAGGCATATTGCATCACTTCTTCTTTTCACTGTAGCACTTGGTGGATTGTTTGGTGCGTGAAGGCTCTCTCGATTTGATAAGATTTCTCTTTACTGTGTTTGAGGGTCCTCCGTGTTTCACATGGTTTTTCTTATAGTTGTAATGGGTCACTAAGTGTTAGCTTCAGCTCCACCATGGCTTCCTATTCTGTTGTTCCTCCGTCTCTCTCTGGGTCTCCTCCTCTCTCATGCTCTCTGTGTCAGATCTTTAGTTACTCCTCTGCCTCCTTTAGTGACAATGGTACGTGAAATAAATGTGGCATTTCTGTAGCTTTCGAGGTGAGGGTGTCAAGTCAAGTCAAGTTTATTTATATAGCGCTTTTCAGCAACAAGGCATTCAAAGCGCTGTACATGAGAAAAAACATTACAATGATACAGAAAATCAAACACAGAAAAACAAATCAAATGACACTAATAATCCTTGGGAGTAATAATAATTAATAATCCTTCTAAGTTTACTGGTAGAAATTGGTTTCAAGCCACTCTTAATAATAAAGCATCTTATGCTAAAAGAAGACTATAATATTGATAGTCTCATCATTCCACTGAATTCTAACTAGGGAAGCTGAGTCACTGGTACAAAAAGGCTTTAATCCACATTTTCAAGTGCTAATAATATATTGTTTTTACTGGTACTGAAGTTGAACTAAGTAATAACAGTCCATTGTAGTCTAACTAAGAAAGCTGGGTCATTGGTGTAAGAGTAGCTATAGTCCAAATTTTCTATTACTAATAATGTTTGGTTTTTGCTGGTAATCCTTCTGATAAAACAAAAAATCTATGAAAAAGTAATGAAAGCACGCAATTAGGTGCAGGGCTAAGCAACACACAAGAAGAAAAGATTTTGCAAGACTGCGGTGGAATCCTGGGGTGCAAATATATAACTGTGAGTGTGTGTGCAAGAATTAGACTGTCAACACAGATAGAGCGCCATTGTCCTTGAGGAGAGAGATGGAAGTTTTCTCAATCGGCCGATGCAGAAGCAGGCAAGAGGGAGGGAGAGAAAATGCGTGCGTCCTCCACCGAGAGCAGAGCAAGAAAAAAAGAATTTGGAGGCCCGGCTCCTCGCTGTTGAAAAAAACAGCAGATAGCTGAGGCCCCTTACCCAACGAGGAGCCACCGAGGGTATCTCTAAGACCGCAGTTTCAGACCCGCAACGCAAATGTTCTGAATGTGTGTGTGTGTATGTGAGTGTATGTATATATATATATTTATATATATACACAGTACAGACCAAAGGTTTGGACACACCTCATTCAAAGAGTTTTTTTTTATTTTCATGACTATGAATATTGCAGCTTCACACTGAAGGCATCAAAACTATGAATTAACACGTGGAATTATATACTGAACCAAAAAAGTGTGAAACAACTGAAAATATGTCTTATATTCTAGGTTCTTCAAAGTAGCCACCTTTTGCTTTGATTACTGCTACGCGCACTCTTGGCATTCTGTTGATGAGCTTCAAGAGGTAGTCACCTGAAATGGTTTTCACTTCACAGATGTGCCCAGTCAGGTTTAATTAGCCTTATAAATGGGGTTGGGACCATCAGTTGTGTTGTGCAGGAGGTGGATACAGTACACAGCTGATAGTCCCACTGAATAGACTGTTAGAATTTGTATTATGGCAAGAAAAAAGCAGCTAAGTAAAGAAAAACGAGTGGCCATCATTACTTTAATAAATGAAGGTCAGTCAGTCCGAACAATTGGGAAAACTTTGAAAGTGTCCCCAAGTGCAGTTGCAAAAATCATCAAGCGCCACAAAGAAACTGCCTCACATGAGGACCGCCCCAGGAAAGGAAGACCAAGAGTCACATCTGCTACGGACGATAAGTTCATCCGAGTCACCAGCCTCAAAAATCGCAGGTTAAGAGCAGCTCAGATTAGAGAACAGGTCAATGCCACACAGAGTTCTAGCAGCAAACACATCTCGAAAGCAACTGTTAAGAGGAGACTGTGTGAATCAGGCCTTCATGGTAAAATAGCTGCTAGGGAACCACTGGTGAGGACAGGCAACAAGCAGAAGAGACTTGTTTGGGCTAAAAAACACAGAGAATGGACATGAGACCAGTGGAAATCTGTGCTTTGGTCTGATGAGTCCAAGTTTGAGATATTTGGTTCCAACCACCGTGTCTTTGTGCGGCGCAGAAGAGGTGAATGGATGTACTCTACATGCCTGGTTCCCACCGTGAAGCATGGAGGAGGAGGTGTGACGGGGTGGGGGTGCTTTGCTGGTGACACTGTTGGGGATTTATTCAAAACTAAAGGCATACTGAACTCGCATGGCTACCATAGCATCTTGCAGCGGCATGCTATTCCATCCGGTTTGCGTTTAGTTGGACCATCATTTATTTTTCAACTCGACAATGACCCTAAACACACCTGCAGGCTGTGTAAGGACTATTTGACCAAGAAGGAGAGTAATGGGGTGCTGCGCCAGATGACCTGGCCTCCACAGTCACCGGACCTGAACCCAATCGAGATGGTTTGGGGTGAGCTGGACCGCAGAGTGAAGGCAAAAGGGCCAACAATTGCTAGGCATCTCTGGGAACTCTTTCAAGACTGTTGGAAAACCATTTCAGGTGACTACCTCTTGAAGCTCATCAACAGAATGCCAAGAGTGGGCAGTTTCATTAGTTTATTTTTTAAAATAATTCTGTTGAAGCATGTTTGAAAAGCAATGTCTGACTTTCATTTGTTCATTTTCATAGACTTTATTCATTAGCTTTGTCAGATTCAAGTTATTTCTGTGACTATTGTGGGATTTTCTTTCATTAACCGAGGGGTACCAACAATTTTGTCCACATGTGTATTTCCTTCCCTCTCAGCAACTATTATTTTTGACCACTCAGAGGATTGTGCCTTACTCAGCTATGATTTTTAACTACTCTGTGGACTGGTCGAGGCCTTACTAGAACTACAACCTAATGTCTACTGAAATGCCTCTGATTGATTGATTGATTGATTGATTGATTGAACTACTTACTAATGTCTAGTTTGTCTTATTTTTTAACTATTTTCTGTCATTGCTGTACTACTGTAAGCTGCTGTAACAAGTAATTTCTCCAATGTGAGATCAATAAAGTCGACTTTAATCTTAATCTTAATGACTCCATGGGATTCTTTATAAATAAAATTCATTCTAATAAAAATAAAATACCCTCCCGAATATGATTACTTCATCCTCAGTAAGTGAAAGAGCATTGGAGGTAACTGTAGAAACTAATCTGTGTTTGGACTATTTTGATTCAGTGGACCTTCCTGAGTTAAAAAATATATAAGCTTCATCTAAGCCTTCGGCCTGTATGTTAGACACAATCTCAACCAAATTATTTCAGCATATTTTCTCTTTGATTACCACCCTCATTTTAGATATGATTAATATATCCTTAGTAAATGGATATGTACCCCAGGCTTTTAAGGTAGCTGTAATTAAACCTTTACTTAAAGGTGACCTATAATACTTTCTTTTAAACATTTGGGATAGGTCTGTGGGATATACAAAACATGTTAATTAAATTTCACACATAATCATTCGCAGATAATGAGATTTCACCTCCTCAGTTTGCCCTTTTTTGAGCTCCTTTCAGAATAGGCTGTTTTAGGGCTGTGTCACTTTTAAGTAAATTAGCTGTATCTGGCCACGCCCCCAACCAGCACATGAAAACGAAACTGCAAGTTATAAAGGGAAAAAGATAGTCATGCTTACTCGACTCTCCGCACGGACTCCAAGTGGACGTCCACCGGACATGTCCATGCAAAGGTCAATTTTTATGACTACATGCATGGTGCAACACAATAAACTGCTCCACTTTGAACTGTTTTATATGTGACACACTGCTCTGAGCAGCTGGTCGTGAGTACACGCAATGTACCGGCCACTCTTTGCCTCACACTGAGAGGTGTATTCCTCTTCTTCGTCCCTAGTCTGGTTTAATGGCCTTTAACACCACCTTCTTTTCTTTTTGTTTTCCCAAAGCTGCACGGCAAATTAGTTCTGCCTCCCTGTCCAATGACGCCATGGCAGAAAGTGTGGGAAATGTAGGAATTTGTCACCAGAAATATAGGAAATTGGTATGCTCGACAATGAAGCACGGACAGTGTGCGTGGAGACCGCACTGCTCACAGTTCTGCCCTTTAATCTTTCTGCAAATCCTGATGTGTACTGATGTGAGTTAGCAGTCCATGGTGAAGTGATTCACGCAAACTTGAACTAGTACTAGTACTAGGCAATGTGACTGGAATACTGCCTTCAAAAATAAAATGAAGCCACGAATCTCTATTATCCAACGCCGGGAAAATGTGGATGGACACGTGGGTCTTTACAGTCAACATGGCATCTGCCTTTGAGGGTAGCCATTTCAAGGCGTGTGTAAGGTAAAACCACCCGGCGAGACGTGGTCCTCTACTGAAAATCAAGTGGGTGGAGCTCCGCTTCAGCTGCTAGTCAGTGGAAAGACTCAGGTAACGATGCTAGGTGCCAGCGTAATTGTGACGTCACAATTACACAGCTATTGAGACCGCACATTTTCTAAAAAAAATAAAACATTAATTTATAGCCACAAACGGCTGAATGTTTTTTGTTTGTAGAAGCATTAGAGACCTAGATGAAAGTATAAAAATTGATCAAAAAGAGAATTTTGCATAATAGGTCCCCTTTAAGAAACCTTTGCTTGATCAAGATGACGTAATAAAAAACAGACCTATATCCAATCTTCCATTCTAATTTAAAATTCTTGAGAAAATAGTGTGTGAGCATTTATGGTGTGTTCCGACCGAATGCAAATGACGCGGCAGGAGCGAGTGATTTACATGTTAATCCTATGTAAATGAGCGTTCAGGAGCGAAGTGGTGCAAAGGACGTGACGCGAATGGCGCAAATAGAGCGAAATCCTCAATGGTAACCATCTTTTCAGCAAAAAAGTTGTCATATAAGTATAAAACTCAAAGCAGTTGGTCAGGGTACATTCATGTTCATGAAGGAAATTATATTTTATTCAAGTATTTAATTTTCAGATACATATAACGTGGTGGAGGGGTTTGAGTGCTCAAATGATCCTAGAGGCTATGTTGTCTGGGGCCTAAATGCCCCTGGTAAGGTCTCCCCTGGCAAACAGGCTCTAGGTGATGGGTCAGACAAAGAGTGGTTCAAGAATCCCTCATGAGGACCAAAATATCGAGGCACGTGACGTTGCCCGGTACGGCGGAGCCGGGGTCCCACCCTGGAGCCAGGCCTGGGGTCGGGACTCGTCGGAGAGCGCCTGGTGGCCGGGTTGCTCCTCGCGGGACCCGGCCGGGCCAAGCTCGAACGAGAGACGCGAGGCCATCCCCCAGTGGGCCCACCACCTGCAGGGGGAACCATGAGGGACCGGTGCAAAGAGGATTGGGTGGCGGACGAAGGTGGAGACCTCAGCGGCCCGATCCCCGGATGCTTAGGCTGGCTCTAGTGACGTGGAATGTCACCTTGCTGGGGGGGAAGGAGCCTGAGCTTGTGCGGGAGGTCGAGAGATATCGACTAGAAATAGTTGGGCTCGCCTCCACGCACAGCGTGGGCTCTGGAACCCGTCTCCTTGAGAGCGGTTGGACTCTCTTCTACTCTGGAGTGGCCCACGAGGAGAGGCGGCGGGCTGGTGTGGGTTTGATTGTTGCCCACCAGCTCAGCAGTCTCGTGTTGGGGTTTACCCCACTGGATGAGAGGGTCGTATCCCTGCGCCTTCGGGTTGGGGAGAGGTCTCTGACTACCATTTCAGCCTACGGGCCGAGTGGTAGTGCAGAGTACGCGGCCTTCTTGGCGTCCCTGTCGGGGGTGCTGGATAGTGCCCCTCCCGGGGACTCCATTATTCTGCTGGGGGACTTCAACGCCCACGTGGGGAACGACAGTGACACCTGGAGAGGCGTGATCGGAAGGAATGGCCTCCCCGATCTGAATTCGAGTGGTGTTTTGTTATTGGACTTCTGTGCTAGTCACGGATTGTCCATAACAAACACCATGTTCAAACATAAGGGTGTCCATCAGTGCACTTGGCACCAGGACACCCTAGGCAGGAGGTCGATGATTGACTTTGTTGTCGTATCATCCGACCTTCGGCCGCATGTTTTGGACACTCGGGTGAAGAGAGGGGCTGAGCTGTCCACTAATCACCACCTGGTGAAAGCCGGACACACTTGGCAGGCCCAAGCGCATAGTGAGGGTCTGCTGGGAACGCCTGGCAGAGCCCTCGGCCAGGGATGTATTCAACTCCCACCTCCGGGAGAGCTTCGACCAGATCCCGGGGGATGTTGGAGACAGAGAGTCCGAGTGGACCATGTTCTCCGCATCTATTGTCGATGCTGCTGCCCGTAGCTGCGGCCGTAAGGTCTGCGGTGCCTGTCGCGGCGGCAATCCCAGAACCCGGTGGTGGACACCGGCAGTAAGGGATGCTGTCGAGCTGAAGAAGGAGTCCTATAGGCTATGGTTGGCTTGTTGGACTTCTGAGGCGGCTGACGGGTACCGTGAGTCCAAGCGTGCTGCGGCCCGGGCTGTGGCAGAGGCAAAAACACGGGCCTGGGAGGAGTTCGGTGAGGCCATGGAGAAGGACTACCGGTTGGCCTTGAAGCAATTCTGGCAAACCGTCCGGCGCCTCAGGAGGGGGAAGCAGTGCTTCGCCAACACTGTTTATAGTGGGGGTGGGAGACTGCTGACCTCGACTGAGGACATTATCAGGCGGTGGAAGGAGTACTTCGAGGATCTCCTCAATCCTGCCATCACGCATTCCGTAGTGGAAACAGAGGTTGGGGACTCGGGGTTGGACTCTTTCATCACCCAGGCTGAAGTTACCGAATTGGTTAAAAAGCTCCACGTTAGCAGGGCTTCGGGGGTGGATGAGATCTGCCCTGAGTACCTCAAGTCTCTGGATGTTGTAGGGCTGTCATGGTTGACAACGCCTCTTCAACATTGCGTGGTGGTCGGGGACAGTGCCTCTGGACTGGCAGACTGGGGTGGACCGGAGGGTGTGTTCCAACTACAGGGGGATCACACTCCTCAGCCTCCCTGGTAAGGCCTACGCCACGGTATTGGAGAGGAGAGTCTTACCGATAGTCGAACCTCGGCTTCAGGAGGAGCAGTGTGGTTTTCGTCCCGGCCGTGGAACACTGGACCAGCTCTATACCCTCTACAGGGTGCTCGAGGGTTCATGGGAGTTTGCCCAACCGGTTCACATGTGTTTTGTGGACCTGGAGAAGGCATTCGACTGTGTCCCTCGTGATGCCCTATGGGGGGTGCTCCAGGAGTATGGAATCGGGGGCCCTTTATTAGGGGCCATTCGGTCCCTGTACAAGCGGAGCAGGAGTTTGGAGCCAGTTGAGGTGGCTCGGGCATCTATACCAGATGCCTCCTGGACGCCTTCCTTGGGAGGTGTTCCAGGCACGTCCCACCGGGAGGAGGCCCAGGGGACGGCCCAGGACACGGTGGAGGTACTATGTCTCTCGGCTGGCCTGGGAACGCCTTGGGCTCCCCCTGGAGGAGCTGGAGGAGGTGTCTGGAGAGAGGGACATCTGGGCGTGTCTGCTGAGTCTGCTGCCCCCGCGACCCGGTCCTGGATAAGCGGAAGACGACGAGTACGAGTACGAGTACGAGGTCCCCTTTAAGAAACCTTTGCTTGATCAAGATGACGTAATAAAAAACAGACCTATATCCAATCTTCTATTCTAATTTAAAATTCTTGAGAAAATAGTGTGTGAGCATTTATGGTGTGTTCCGACCGAATGCGAATGACGCGGCAGGAGCGAGTGATTTACATGTTAATCCTATGTAAATGAGCGTTCAGGAGCGAAGTGGTGCAAAGGACGTGACGCGAATGGCGCAAATAGAGCGAAATCCTCAATGGACGTGAAGGACGTCATGCGAACGGCGTGATTAGAGCGACAAGAGCGAAGCGAAACCCGCAATGGATGCGAAGCCAATTTCGCTGGAGGTAAAAAATCTGAACCTTTCTGTCAATTTGTGTCGGGTCTATAGCCATCTTTTCAGCACAAAAGTTGTCATATAAGTATAAAACTCAAAGCAGGTGGTCAGGGTACATCCATGTTCATGAAGGAAATTATATTTTATTCAAGTATTTAATTTTCAGATGCATATGTCAGGAAGCCGGATTTCTATTATATCTAATTATATAATAGTCAGTCGTTAGTATATAATTATTCAATACTTATAGCTACCATGCTACATTCTGTTGTCATATCAGCTCTTGTCTGGTGTATTTTGGCGGTTGTTGTTTACGGACAAAAATATTTATTATATTTAAAAGATTTGGACAGTACAATTTAGCTGTTTTCCTATGGAGCTGAATTTTATTTACTCACCGAAGACAGATGAACAGGTGTTTTGAAGCGGGGCAACAGCGCCTGTAGTTGGTGTCCAGGAGGCTGATTTGTCCCCCAACTCGAGACAGCAGGTACTCAAACTGGATCCTGAATAGACGGAGGTACTGTTGAAAGCGACCGTCATCCAGGCGCTGCTCCTGGAGTAGGTGGTGATCCTCTCCAAACTGTTTCCATCTCTAGTGAACCCAAGGATGTCGACAACGGCGGCGTTGTTCAGCTTTCCAT
This sequence comes from Girardinichthys multiradiatus, assembly GCF_021462225.1. Taxonomy (NCBI): domain Eukaryota; kingdom Metazoa; phylum Chordata; class Actinopteri; order Cyprinodontiformes; family Goodeidae; genus Girardinichthys; species Girardinichthys multiradiatus. The sequence continues at coordinate 46,925,816 of NC_061802.1, read as the reverse complement.
AAATAAAGCATCGTTTTGAGTTGAAACCGGCAAGCAGCAGATAGAAGCTCCTCCTACTAGATGACATGGTGAAGCGAGAGGAGCGTTGTCGCTGTTTGCCACGCAAATTGCTGGCGAAATGTCAGGGGAGCGACGGTACGCAAATAAGGCGAAAAATTCGCTGGAATTGTGGTCGGTCTGAATGCACCATTACAAAGCAACAATCTGTTTGAAGAGTTTCAGCCGGGTTTCAGAGCTCATCCTAGGAAACAGGACTACTGAAAGCCACTAATGATAGTCTAATGGCCTCAGATAATGGATTTGTGTGTGTACTTGTTCTGTTAGATCTCAGTGCTGCATTTAATACAGTCGATCACAATATTCTTGAACATGCTGTAGGGATCAGGGGAATAGCAGTAGGCTGGTTTAAATTATTTTTGTCTGACGGTTTCCAGATTGTTCATTTAAATGATAAATAATCTTCAAAGTCCAGGGTTAATTGTGGAATACCACACGGATCAGGGCTTGGGCCAATTCTCTTTACTATATATATGCTTCCAATAAGTAAAATTATCAGGCAGCATGGGATACATTTTCTCTGTTATGCTCATGATACTCAGCTTTATTGATCCATAAATCTGTCTCAAAAAAGAGCACTTTGGAAGCCTTGGATAAAATTTTTCATGGCAGTGACCTCAAAGTAGAAGATTCTATGGGCAGGAGCGTGGATTTTGAAGTGGATGAAGATGAGGAACTTCTTCAGGACCTTGTTCATGAGTGAGATATACAGGTCCTTCTCAAAATATTAGCATATTGTGATAAAGTTAATTATTTTCCATAATGTCATGATGAAAATTTTAAATTCATATATTTTAGATTCATTGCACACTAATTGAAATATTTCAGGTCTTTTATTGTCTTAATATGGATGATTTTGGCATACAGCTTATGAAAACCCAAAATTCCTATCTCACAAAATTAGCATATCATTAAAAGGGTCTCTAAACGAGCTATGAACCTAATCATCTGAATCAACGAGTTAACTCTAAACACCTGCAAAAGATTCCTGAGGCCTTTAAAACTCCCAGCCTGGTTCATCACTCAAAACCCCAATCATGGGTAAGACGGCCGACCTGACTGCTGTCCAGAAGGCCACTATTGACACCCTCAAGCAAGAGGGTAAGACACAGAAAGAAATTTCTGGACGAATAGGCTGTTCCCAGAGTGCTGTATCAAGGCACCTCAGTGGGAACTCTGTGGGAAGGAAAAAGTGTGGCTGAAAACGCTGCACAACGAGAAGAGGTGACCAGACCCTGAGGAAGATTGTGGAGAAGGGCCGATTCCAGACCTTGGGGGACCTGCGGAAGCAGTGGACTGAGTCTGGAGTAGAAACATCCAGAGCCACCGTGCACAGGTGTGTGCAGGAAATGGGCTACAGGTGCCGCATTCCCCGGGTCAAGCCACTTTTAAACCAGAAACAGCGGCAGAAGCGCCTGACCTGGGCTACAGAGAAGCAGCACTGGACTGTTGCTCAGTGGTCCAAAGTACTTTTTTCGGATGAAAGCAAATTCTGCATGTCATTCGGAAATCAAGGTGCCAGAGTCTGGAGGAAGACTGGGGAGAAGGAAATGCCAAAATGCCAGAAGTCCAGTGTCAAGTACCCACAGTCAGTGATAGTCTGGGGTGCCGTGTCAGCTGCTGGTGTTGGTCCACTGTGTTTTATCAAGGGCAGGGTCAATGCAGCTAGCTATCAGGAGATTTTGGAGCACTTCATGCTTCCATCTGCTGAAAAGCTTTATGGAGATGAAGATTTCATTTTCAGCACGACCTGGCACCTGCTCACAGTGCCAAAACCACTGGTAAATGGTTTACTGACCATAGTATCACTGTGCTCAATTGGCCTGCCAACTCTCCTGACCTGAACCCCATAGAGAATCTGTGGGATATTGTGAAGAGAACGTTGAGAGACTCAAGACCCAACACTCTGGATGATCTAAAGGCCGCTATCAAAGCATCCTGGGCCTCCATAAGACCTCAGCAGTGCCACAGGCTGATTGCCTCCATGCCATGCCGCATTGAAGCAGTCATTTCTGCAAAAGGATTCCCGACTGAGTGCATAACTGTACATGATTATTTGAAGGTTGACGTTTTTTGTATTAAAAACACTTTTCTTTTATTGGTCGGATGAAATATGCTAATTTTGTGAGATAGGAATTTTGGGTTTTCATGAGCTGTATGCCAAAATCATCCGTATTAAGACAATAAAAGACCTGAAATATTTCAGTTAGTGTGCAATGAATCTAAAATATATGAATGTTAAATTTTCATCATTACATTATGGAAAATAATGAACTTTATCACAATATGCTAATATTTTGAGAAGGACCTGTAGTGTTACTTTTTATTTCCAGCAACTTTACATTACATGTCAGCTATTTCAACAATGCTTTATCGTTTTTCACGTTTGTAACTGCTGTAGTGTTGAGCGTCAGTATTTTAATTTGAGATTGATTCAACCGGTTAAATTATTAGCCCCCCTTTGGAACAACAGGACGAGAAGGCTTGTTTGTGGAACTGGTTGAAGGCCTGTTATATAGCTGTTATATCATTGATACTTTACCAATACCACTTTACTGTTACAGAATTACATCATTGCTTTTGTATGCTATTTTATTATGTTTGTGTACAGAAGGAAATAATTTATTATCCATATTTTTACAGCAAAGAGGAGGCAGGACCATCTGGCACTTAAAGGACCCAGCGTCCCACTACTTTGGGTAAGGCTTTATCTTTTTCTTCAAGATGAGAAGTCTATTCTGAAAACTATTATGGTTATAAAATAAACATGATGTGTCATTACAGTGTTACCATTGTGTTCCTAAGTTTATTATAAGCCAGTGTCAGTCTGTCTGTCCTCCAGTGTCAGATGCAACTTCATTTTTAGCATGTCATTTAGATGAATTTAGTTGTCAGCATATCTTTGTGTTTCTGCAGTCAGCCAACAGTGAGGTAATTAACTCTCAGGATACCTCTACACCTGGTGGTGACAATGAGGAGTGACACTCTCCAGGTGAGCCTAACATTGAATGACAAGCTCCTACATTTACCCAGAGGCAACCTCCAGGACCTAGACTTACCACAAAATCATGGTCACCGCTGAACCTGTTGAAGCTGTTTTTGAGTGCAAGCACCATCCAGAACATAATCAATAATACTAATTCAAATGTGCAAAGGACAGTATCAGATGGCAAGAAATTCCTGTGGTCACCAAGCTTCTTTATATAGTTTTTATAGCCAATTGCTCTTCCAAATTTGTTAATATAGTTTTTATTGATAATTGTTTTTGCACATTTGTTTACATTTTTTCACTGCTAGTTCTTTTTTTCAATAAAATTCATCCAGTTGGAGATAAAATGATACAAGTAGTTTGATTTCTATTCATTATATTGATTTTAGGCTGTGCACAATTGTACATTTTGATGTTATACAGGGTAAATGTCATGAGAAAAGGCTATATCATATGCAGATAGAGTTCTACAATGGACATCAGCACTTTTATTTGACCAGCTTCCCTTTTGTGAGTTGAAAAACACATTAAGCACAGATTTGGCTAAATTGTGCCAAAATGCAAACTCCGCCTGGCACAATGCCCACTAAAAACTGTGTGGAGCAAATATGCTTCAACTAATTCAGTACAAATTTGCTGCAGTTATAGTCAAGATATCAGTGAATAGGGGTTCTCCTAGGATTTCCAAAGAATTTCATAGTGTTTTGCAATGTTCATTTAGAAAACACTTTGGTGAGGCTCAAAAAATTTGATTTTTTCTTTGTTTATTCACAAATGAATCAGACATAGTAACAGTTACAATACTGGTTCCATGTGAAAAAATATTCTTTTATGTCTTTTATGTCTTTACACAGATACCAAAACGTTTGCATGTAGACCTTATACCTGTGGAGCTATACTAGATTTATTTAAGTTATGTAATTTCAGGCAGAAATTGCTCTTAAACCCCTCAAGGGTTAACAGGTTAAGGCAGCAGCAGAAAATAGGTAATTTCTATCCATCTTTATGCAGATGACTGTCAGGTCTGCATGTCTATAAAGAACAATGGGCAACATTCTGTTCGGTGAGTTACTGACTGTACTGCTGACACGAAGAGCTAGATGGAAGCTTTTTAATGAAACGAAGACACTCATGGTGCTGGGATCCAAAGGCACTAGTAAGACCACCAGCATTAGTCTGTCCTCCTTGTCATCATAGAAGAAGATTTTAATTACAAATTTAGAAGTGAATCCTCTTTTAAAACTGGATAGCCAAAGAAATGTAGTTTGGGAAATCTTCAAAAACCTTCACATTTATATGATATTTATATGAGTGAGCTATTTTATATGTTCTTATATTTAAGAACAGATTATATGGTCTGCTTTTATGTTGTGTTCATGTTCTGTGTGATCAAGGTTGCTAAAAGTGCTCTATAGATGAATCAGTATGGTGTGCATGCTAAAAACGTAGTTTAGGTCCTACTACAAGGACCCGACCCTACAAGAATAAGCAGGTATAGACGATGGTAGGATGGATGTATGGATGGATGGATGGATGGATGGATGGATATGGTAGGCTGGTGGAGTATTTTGTACCTTTTTCATGTGCTCTACTTTGGCCAGCTCAACTCCACTCAACCCGTTTTGGGTTTCCATTACAGGCTTTTCCAGCCCAGCACTGGCTTTTTTGGTACCTGCTCATCAGTGGGTTGTATCAGAGCTGAGCAGGGCCGAAATGTGACATGTACAGACTGCTGTTCACTGATTGGCTACAAGCGTGGTCATCCATATGTCAGCTGCTCATAGCGAACATAATGACAAGCCATGGATTTTACAGCACAATGTAGTGCTGGGAAAGCCAGAAAAACTCAAGAGCAGCACTCACTTAAAACTGTGCACATATATTTATATTATATTGTAGATATGTTTATACTGTTTAATTTGTATTGTATTGCACCGACTACGCCAAAACAAATTCCTTGTATGTCCAAAAACGTACTTGGCAATAAAGCTTTTCTGATTCTGATTCTGAAAAGAAATTAAGGAGCAAAATGGGCTGGAGTGGGTCAAATCAAAAGCTGTGGCTGTTGTGTGATATCATTGTTGGAGGATATGGTGTTCTACGCTGAGTGTTTATTTTGCATGTTTGTATTTGAAACTTATCTCAAGTACAAGATGACACCGAACCATAAGGCAGTACGGGTGAATAGCTACACAGTATACAATGCTGACGGCTGGAAGTAGGGATTGAAGCCATAACTGCAGCCATCAGTGAATCAATGGAAACACAATAGATTGTGTGGGGAGTAGAGTAAGGCCAAGTAGAGTGGGGCCATGCGATGCTGGAACTTACTGGAAAAGAGACATGAGAGTTTTTTCTCACCTCTACCGCCTCATTCTTTAGACTTTCAAGCTCCCTTTCCTCCTCCCCAAGTTCCTCTTTAATGCTATCTTGGTCCTCTTCTCCCTCTCTGTACTCAGCTTCAGCAACAATATAGCTGCTCTCTATTCCTAAGATTTTTCCCCACAACCGGCAGCGTGGCAGTCCCTCAGAGTCAACAAGATTCCTAAGAGCAAGGAAAATCCTCTGCATCTCCTCTCTGCCCAAACCCACTTCAGCTTGCTCCAGATAGAAACCAATCTCATTCAAATTGGGAAGAAATGTTTCTCCCTAGAGAAAGCAAACAAACATAAAGTAAACGCAACTCAATTGAATGATATAGTGAATATTAAGTGTCAGTATATAAAGCCAGTACCATTTCATCCTCATGGACTATGTCATCTGGCCGGGAAAACAGTGTGAGCTGTTGGTCCGTCAGCAGCTCAGCAGCTGTAAATTGTGGGAGATCTCGCAAGGTGCTCTGCATGCCAGTGAATAAAGCTCGTTTTACATCATAGCTCATTTCCTCAATCACATCCACAGCATTGTTGGTATGCTCATCCATCACCCTGGTGAGTAACTGTGTCAGATGTTCATAGCTGGAAGAAAAAAAGAAAACTTTCAATTCAGTTGAATTCCATGGAGCTAATTCACAAAAAGGTGACATCTACGCCCTTTCCAAGACAAACAGATCCAATTCATATTTAGTTAAATAGGTTCTAATTGTGTTCTGCTTAGCTGAAATCTATTCAGCGAAATACAATTAGTTCAAAATACAACCCAGTCCAAATGTCAAATTCTATTCTAAATACCAGCAGGCGAATCCCATTAAGTTATAATGCAATACAGAAACATTCAGTTACTCATAAATGACAATTTATAAAAATGGTCTGTTGTTATAAAGTCTGTCTTTTTATTGGAAGGCAAGTGAAAGTTCTTTGAGATCTGTATGTGATTAGGCATATTGCATGAGCATTGTTCTGTATAATGATTACATCAATTCTTGTGCAGACCAGGGAGTACTCTAGTTGACATTGAAATGGACCTCAGTAACTATGTTAAGTACTGAGAAAATAAAAGTGTTGTTTGTTTGAGCTTCACACACAGACTTCCCGCTCTATGCTCAATGCTCTTTGCTGCATCAATACAGATGCAAATCTGCAGCATCTGTGTGATGCTATCATGTCAATATGGACCAAACCCTCTGAGGAATGTTTCCAGTACCTTGTTGAATCTATACCACGAAGGATTAAGGCCATTCTGAAGGCAAAAGGGGGTCCAACCTGATACTAGCAAGGTGTTCCTAATAAAGTGGCCGATGAGTGAATGTGACATGCCATGAGAAAAGTAGGAACAAGTCAGCAGAGCGCAAACAGAGAAAAAGAGGAAAACCCATCCATTTCTGAGAAAAGAGTGATTTTGGTTTTATTCCAAAATGTGCAAATTGAAGTTATGAAGTAACCACTCAGTACTCTAAATGTCAGTTTCAGAGGTTTTAAAACGGTAAATTTGTGTTTAAACTCTATTTTCAGTGTAAAACCCAGCTGGCCTTCATCTGCATATCTGGGAGGGAAAACCCACAGCTCATTTATATAGTGGATTTGTTTGGCTCCCGCGCTGGCTTTTGTTAGGCGGGTCGGCCAATAAGCTGCGTGAAGTAAGCATATGGCTACTTAAAGCAGCAGCTATTTGAAAAAGAATATGTTTCTTGAAGATGGACCAAGCTGAACTCATGGCCCAAGAACTGAACCGCCGCTGTTACAGTGCTTCATTGTGGGAGTAGATGTTCACCAGGACCAATGACGACTCTCTTCAGATTCCGAATCCGAGGAGATGAAATGGAAGAAATTGATGAATAACTTTGGAGAACATTTGTAGTTTCCAGCTGACGTTAACCCAAGACGAGGATGATGATGAAAGCTTTGGACTGCTGGCAGAGGAGCTAGAACATATGATATCAGAAACTATTGCGATCACAACATTTGAAGAAGACAGAGACAGGGAAATGGAGAAGATCCGTAACTTTTACTGTAAATGCTTTGGGCGAAGAACTCTTCACTTGGGACACAGTCCTGTAGCCGCAAACTTTCTCCAGAGTTGCAAGACATGAGAATAATCAGACATTTTGAAGCAAACCGGCATACAGTAGAAACTTCAGCAATGACAACATCCACTAAGAAGACACCAATAAAAAGAAAAAACGCCAAGACAACTTATTTGATCGGAAGCTTTGTAGCCTGCAGCAGCGGTGCCAAATTCATTTTACAGTTGGGGGGGCCGTGGGAGTGTTGCGTCGCACATACTCAGTTTTGTCACGCTATAATGTTGGTGCATACTTAAGGGGCGATTTTAGGGTCTTGATATATTGGGGGCTTTAGTCCAGGACCCTCCGTCCTCCTGTTCTCTCTTTAAAAGTTGCCCTTCGGAGTCTCTGTTAATGTATTTTGACCACTATGTTTATACCTCCTGCTACCTGCTGAGTGGGGCTCACCCTGGTCTCAGTATAAATGATGAGATCGGACAAGCGGTTCCCAAATAAGACGTTTTTTCTTCAGCCTTTAGGAACCAGTAAACCCCACACCTTGAAGGGCTGTGCCTGTTCTCATAGAATCTGGGGTTATGTAACCAAAGATTCGTAAGAGAGAAGCGTAAAGAGAAGCGTAAAGGCTTCGAGTGCGTAAATACGCAGTCAGGGGCACTCTGTGCAAATGAACAGGGAGGATAACTAATCCGTAAATAATAGTAAAATAGTCTGTAAATAACTCAAAATGACCCAGGGTAGACTTGTTCCTGGTTTTGCCACAGCCTGTCACATATTTAAAAAAAACTTTATTAGAACTTGCTTTAGGATTTATTTCGATTGCATTGGACATGGAGACAGAAACATAAAGGAAAAAAAGAAGCAAGAATGGGAGAGAGGTGGGGAAAAAGGAAAAAGGGAGATAAGAAGAATAGAGGAGCGAAAGAAGGATGAGAATACAAGATAATACCCTAGAAGACTGCTTCTACACCTGCAGAAAGGCATATATAACAACAGAAATGTTACTGAAAAGTGCACAGTACTAATGAATGCAAGATGTATTTAGTGGCAACTGCAGCTCAACCTGGAACATCTGTGTGTCTGTTAACACCTGAATCCAAACACCTGTGGGTGTAAATTTGAGCGTGCTTGTGTATACAAGGTTTCTCCATAAAAATATGCAATAACGAGTGTGAGGAGCCACAGACCTACCCCCCGAGGACCCGAGACAGACACGGAGGAGATCCGAGCCACAGACACCCAAAGGCCCCCCAGAGCACAGGAACCCCGGGAGGACCATCTCCTGGACTATCGCAACCCCCCGCTGGAATCATCACCCAACAGATGCCCCCAAGCCCCGCCGGCAGCCACCTACACAGGAACAGATCCAGCCAAGGAGCTAGAGACCTGAGACCCCGGGGAACATTACCTCCAACCAAGCCCCGACAGAGCCAGGGGGTCCAGGCCCTGGCAAGCAGCCACCGGGAGTGAGCCAGCACACACCAACGCACCCAACCCCAGACACAGAGAACCACCAATATACCAGTGTACACCATAAATTCCTGTCACTTTAATTTAAAGCCACTTTCATCTTTGAAGTTTGGTTTATTTTAATAATGTCGTTGATTAGTGATGTGTTGCAATCTTAAATATCAGAGTATCTCTCTCTAGTGTTCTTTCTTTTTTTTTCTTTTTGATATATGTGATTGTAATTCCTAATTGATAGTTTGTATTTTGCCCACTGCTGTTTTGTGTTTATGGTTGTTATGTTGTATAGTTACAATGTTCTCGAAAAAACAATGTTGGCTTGCAACTGATTTTGTGTCCCTTTCGCGGTTTGTGGTTGAGCAGGACCAAAGCGGCAACAGGACATCTACAGACACGTGGTGGTTGATATCATTTATTGAATGGAATGGTGAACCCAAAAACACAAAGGAAACACAGGAACCAGGTAGACGGCAACGACAACAGACGATACAACCACAAAGGAACAGAAAACACTGACTTAAATACAACTGAGATGTGATGGGCTACATGAAAAACAAGTGAAACACAAATCCCAACCTCTCTTTTTCATTGGCTATAAGAAGCACTTATTTGCAGTTGTGCTGATGATAGTTCACACTATCCGACAGCACCAGATTTAGCTCAAGAAATTTGAACATGTTTGTTTGACTGGGACTGAGGTCAGAGCAGAGCAGTTCCCCTCACACACTCCAGTCTTTAAACCATTTCACACTAACAGACGTGTGGGCCAACTCACCCTACCAACTGACCACAACTACTGCAGACTGATGCAGACCTTTCCTGACTGGAAATTGTAGTGAATAAATTATGTAGTGTGTCTCAAGCTTTAGTAACACATTGAGTCTACATTGTCCCGGCCTTGACAGCTCAGGCCTTCTACACCTCAAGCTTTGGATCATGTTCCTAATGTCTTAAATTGTAGTTCTTGTCTCCAACCAGGGGTTACTGTAAGGTCCACCTGTTCAAGCTTTTGGTTCTGTCTCAGATGATGGAAACCAGGAACGTCTGCCTCCTAAATTTTCTGTTAAATCAGGTCAGAGGTCTTGCTTTCATTAGGGGTTGATTCATTAATTAAACATGCTAATCATTTTTTTATTTATTTTTGGTTCATGACTAAGTGCAGAGGAGGAAGCCATCAAGGTAGCAGAGCTGTTAGTCAACATGGCTAAGAACTGACCTGCTTAAAACAACTACTTCTTAGTGTTTTCCAGCTATGGCTTTTCCCCTTGGATAACAAGAAGGATTAGGTATATCTGCAAGTACACATGCAGCATGTGGACCCACAAGTAAAAGCCTGCTGTGTTTCTGTTTTTGACTGGCTCAGTTGCAATGCCTGTGAGTGAAGCTGGATATACATGCCAGTTTCCTTACCCTTTCATTTAGCTGATATTAGTGGTAGGTCTGCTATGAAACCTGTTTCCTAATGCTGCTGTACATATCTGGCAGTTGAAGCCAGAATGTAGTTGTTGCATAGTTGTTTAAATGTTGAACGCAGACTGGAGAAGAAACATTACTGACCAAGATGTCACACTTATTTCATAAACAAGTAATCCAAATGCAGGGCTCTATTGCACACAAAAAGAAACAAATCTATTCATCCATTGTCTTCCGCTATTGTGGGTGCAACAGCTCCACTGGGTCAACAAGATGGCACCTCTGACATCTCTCCCCCAATGACATTCTCCAGCTCATTCTAAGGGGTCCCAAGGTGTTCCCAGGCCAGATGGGATACATTGTGGCACATTTAATCACATGTGGAATGTAAACACATATGCCATCTGAACTATTGATTAAACGAGTTAATGTCAGTTTTCCGACTTCAGGCAAACAGTGTAGAATGATCTGCAAGCTATGTATCATTCACACTCCCTCCTATATATTGTTATATTTCGCCAGCATGATACAAAGGTGAACTAGAGTCACCTGACCATGCTCTACCTATGCACAGGAAGCAAGGATATAACTGTCGATCAGGATACTTTATTATTATTGGAATCCCTCAGACTGCTTTACACACAGAGCGGTGTGAGTAGAACACACCCCTCGAAGACTCCTAGCACAGCTTGCCTCACAAGGAGACCGAGCCGGCAAGTAGAGGGAGAGCTATGCTTAAGGCAAATCCCCACAGAGCATCGCTACTATCGTTTCTGTTTACAAACGTACGTTCCTTGGAAAACAAGCTGGATTATCTGCAACAGGAACTAACATTAAGAAAAGAGATCAGAGACTGTTGCGACTTGATCTTCACCAAGTCTAAATGCGCAGACATGGAGGGGCTAACAACTCTCAGGGTGGACAGGAGCAGCACATTCATTGGTAAATCTTGGGGTGGTGGTGTGTCTATCTAGCTGTATTAAAATTGTTGCTGAATTCCCATTACAGTTTCTAAACACTGCTTTCTAGACATTGAATTCCTACCAAGGTTGGGCGATATGTCACAGACAAACAAGGAAGTCGACTCCCTAGCCCTAACCCGCACAGTGCTGACATAAATTGACTATTAACTCAGCAAAGAAGGTCATTGATAGAGAAGAAGATCCACTGGCTTGGTGGAAAATGCATTAAAAACTTTTCTCATTGATGTCACAAATGGCACGAAAGTATCTGTGATTACCGGCCACAAGCACACCTTCGGAACGTGTCTTCAGCACCGCTGGGGAATATTGTTAACCACCTACGCACACTGCTGAAACCCAGTAAGGAAAACATGCTTATTTTCTTGTCAAGGAATGAGATTTTATTTATGGAAGGGCATATGTTTGCTAGAGGAGATCATTTTTATTTTTTTTACATTTGTTTAATTTTGTATTTGTTGTTTCATACTAAGCCGAGTCTGCAAGACAAATAAACAGCCTGTAAACATGATTAAACTGGAGTAAAAAAAGCCTGTCTCTGTTCCCTCTCCACCATTGTGGTTATTATTTAAATAAATGTATTTTCTGAACAAATCTCTACTGCAGTTGGAGGCACTTTGGAAAAAAACTAATAAATGTTTTGCTTGCAGCTGGAAGAAGTTTGTGTGTACGATTAAAAACAGCATAATTTATTTTTCATGGGCTGTCTTTTGGCATCAACCAAGCATTGTTATTAAGAAACTAACTCATAGGCACAAAAAAAACAACAAAAAGAGCTCTTAAAAAATTACTGTTGAAGGGCTCAGATTATTGTTGATGGTCGATAAATTCGTTACTGGAGGTAATGTTATACTCCCACAGAGCCCTGATCCCAACATCATGGAGTGTCTCTGGGATTACATGAAGAGACAGAAGGATGTGAGAAAGCCTACATCCACAGAAGATCTGTGGTTAGTTCTCCAAGATGTTTGGCACAACCTACGGTACCTGCCGAGTTCCTTAAAAAACTCGGATAGGAATTTTGGGTTTTCATGAGCTGTATGCCACAATCATCCGTATTAAGACAATAAAAGACCTGAAATATTTCAGTTAGTGTGCAAAAATCAGGAAAGCTTCAGGACCTGATGGTCAGAATCAGAATCAGAAAAGCTTTATTGCCAAGTACGTTTTTGGACATACAAGGAATTTGTTTTGGCGTGGTGTGTCCCCCTCCTGCCTGAGAACCTGTGCAGACCAACTGGTCCCCATCTTTAACAAGTCTCTGGAGCTGTGTGAGGCTCCCTTCTTCTTCAAATGTTCAACCATAATCCTGGTCCCTGTCATATGCAGGGGTTGTGGTTGCAGACTAAAGTGCAGAGACAGGCGAAGAGTCAGCAAGGCGAGGCAGAACGATGATTTATTTCAATCCAAACTTAGGCAAAAACAGGCAAGCAGGATGTGACAAATACATCTAGGTGTCCAGGTCAGAACAAAGTACTATAACAAAAGTAGCTAGATGTAACGAAGGCGACACCAAGAGAAACGAAGAGACAAACGTAAACCTAAAAGTAAACAATAACTAAAGCTAACCTATCCGGAGGGACTGGACGAATAGGGGTAAACTAGGGGAACTAAACTAGAGAACTATGATAATAATAATACTAATAATGATGAGAAAACCATTCTAAGTCATAAATAAGAAAACATCACCAAGGGAACTAAGGGCGAGGGAAGAAAGAACTACAAAACACTAGGAGGCAGGAGAGAGAACAGAACTATCAAGAAACAGAAAGAAATAAACAACATGACAACAAAACCCAAAATAGAAACATCTAGCTGAAAGTAAACAAAACACAAAACCACAACCAAAGTCCAAAATTGTCAAACCCCAACAGTCCCCAAGAAACACATCATTACAGTATTAAATAACCACAGACATGTTGCCCGGATGTCTATGGGCATTAAATCCTTTGAGCAACTGGTGCTGACCATCTGAAATACATCAAAGCCCCCCTGCACTTTCTGTACTGGGCAAATTGGTCAGTGGATGATGCAGTCAACCTCAGACTACACCTCATCCTGTAACATGCTGTACAATGAGTGTTTTTTTTTCCTTTCTTTAATAAAAGGATGTGACACAGGGCAGCTCCTCTGAGATAATGGATAGATGACTTTGACTCACTTGTGTCTTCATTGCATACCTTCTCTGAGAGTTTCAGTGTGTTTAACTCTGACAAACACCAACAAGCCAGCCATCTTCCACCAGAAGCTTAAACCAGTTCACAGTGCTAGCCTCTACCTTTCAGTGGATAACCAGCTTCCTGACTGACTGGCAGCAACAGGAGGGGATGGGCTGTCTTCTCCTGCACCAGCTGGTCATCTTCTACATGGCGATTAATCAGTTTGTCCTGTGTTTCTCCATCACTGTGTGGTTTGGGTTAGCCACAAAACAGGAGAGGTCCAGACTACAGGCAACAGTTAGGTCTGCACTGCGGATTATAAGGCTGACCTTCCTTCCAACTTGGACTTGGACTTATTGGTCTAGAGTCAGGAAAACCACAGCTGACATCTCTGCACAACCCTAACATCCCGAACACAAACTATTTAGACTATTACCCTCAGGTCGGCACAACAGAGCCCTACTTACAAAAACAAGCCACTACACAGATAGTAACCTCCCCGAGGTTGTTTCTCTGATGAACACTTAACATTCAGAGACCCTTGCTTCTCTACACAAAAGCATCAGGACATCACAAAATAAGTTCTAAAAAGACTGGATAAAAATGCTTCCTGTTAGCATAAAGATCCTCCTTCTGTGGTGGTGTCTTTTAGCACATGATGAGCCAGTGCAGAAAATCCTCTCAGTCTCTAAATACATAATCTCTTTACATTTAAAATAACATATGATACTACTATTACTACTACACAAATACGGCCATTATTTGTTGAGGGTATTTTCAGCTGTACATGCTTAACATGTGGATAAACTAAGTGTTTATTACATGTCACTGCTCATTTTCATTTCATCAACAGTTTCCCTGGATACTGTCCAAATGTTGTCAACGAGGACCAATAACATATTTATGCAGGTCATGCAGCTGCTGTGGAGCTGCGTGCATTCCAACAATCGGTTCATTATTGATATACCTTAGATGTTGCGTGGAAAAAAGTAAACGTTTCTGTGCACGCCATGTTTGTACAATAGCTTCCTTACCTTCCGATCGAATATTTTGTTGCAAATAGTCAACATGATTGCAAGAACAGTGTTGGGGAAAAATAAGCCACTTAAGTCAGAGGTGGTAGTCTGCAGCACTGACCTGTCACAATGTCTTTTCAGTCCCGGACTTCACCTATAACACGGACATCTTCAGAGGTTCTCTGACGACTGAGCCATTGAGGGCTGTGTTTGAGGGGAACAAGCTTGAGTACTGCTCGGTCATTATTGACTTTGTGGACTGGTGTGAGCGCAACCACCTGAGCTTCAACATCAGTAAGATAAAGGAGATGGTGATCGACTTTAGGAAAAGGACACCATCTCACTCACCAGTGAACATCGCAGGGGAGGACATTGTGTCAGTTGACAGTTTTAACTACCTGGGTGTTCACCTCAACAATAAACTGGACTGGTCCCATAACGCCAGAGTGGCCTCCACCTTCTGAGAAGACTGAGGTCATTTGGAGTGTGCAGGCCTTTGCTCAGGACGTTTTATGACTGGTAGCCTCTCCTGTCCTCTATGATGTTGTTTGCTGGGCCCCAGGCAGCACGGAGCAGGACAGGAAGAGACTGAACGAGCTGGGTAGGAGGGCCAGCTCTGTCCTGGGCTGCTCAGTTGACTCTGTGGCGGTGGTGGGTAAGAAGAGGATGTCAGCCAAGCTCACATTAATCATGGTCAAAACCTCTGACCCACTGCACCGCACTGTAGTGTCACTGTTAAGTGACACTCTGTTGTCAAGACTGTTCAGTTCTATTGTAAAATAACTCATGCAAAAAACCTTTGTATTGCAAATACCTTCAATCATTGTCACTTTAGCACAATCACCTCCACTATTTATTGTACATGAATTATTTTATTTTATTTTATTCTATTCTATTATTAATTGTTTTTGCACATTTACCTTGTTCTTCTTTGATTTCACGTTTACTAACTATCTCCACCCTACTTGTATGTTACTAAGAGCTTGCGTAACAATTTCTCCATTTTGAGATCAATAAAATCTATCTTAATCCATCATGGGAGGTGGTGAAGGAGTATAAATATCTCAGTGTTCACCTGGACAACAGACTGGGGTGCATATGCAACTGTGAAGCCATCTACAAGAAGGGACAGAGCAGACTGTACTTCTAGAGGAAGCTTAGATCTGTTGAGGAAAGTGTGATCTCTTCTGTCATCATCTGCTGGGGTAGCAGCATCAGAGCCAGGGACGAAAAATGTTAAAATGGTCTGAATTTATTTAGCACTTTTCTAGTCTTAGCAATCACCTGAAGATTCTACATTAGAGCCTCTCCCAACCACACTCACATACATACATTAATATCCATATCATTTGG
Organism: Girardinichthys multiradiatus; assembly: GCF_021462225.1. Lineage (NCBI taxonomy): Eukaryota > Metazoa > Chordata > Actinopteri > Cyprinodontiformes > Goodeidae > Girardinichthys > Girardinichthys multiradiatus. Next base: position 46,909,983 of record NC_061802.1, on the reverse strand, counting down.
CAACTTGGGGTTAAGTGCCTTCCCAAGGGACACTTTGACTGATTTATTTAAACTGTTAGCTGAAACATTAATTTTAGTCTGTAATCTGTAAACTTGTTTACCTGTCTTTATAATGCCACTGCGATTTCCTTTATTTCTGTTTTCTTTCCCAATGTTTTATTCATGTAAAGCACTTTGAATTGTCTCGTTACTGAAATGTGCCATACAAAATAACTTGCCTTGCGTGATTGTGTTCTTGTAATTGTGCACACACAAATATTCCTTTAAAAAGAAAAAGCCAAACCTCACTTTTGGTTACTTGAGTATTTACGTCCAAAGTTTATGAACATTTTATACTGACTGGGAGAACTGTGGCTGTTTATTTCTCAAAAATGAGCGTCAAAAACACAACTGGCCTAATAATTGTGCACATAGTGTATAGGCTTACAAAATCTACAAAGAAATCAAGAGTGAGCAGCTCAGAGACAATTCTGAAGACTTTTTCATTGTTGACCATCTTAATATGACAAGAACGAGAAATAACCTATTGGCTCTCGTGACAAGTTAATTTATTTCATTAACTTCATTCAGTAAGTGAAACACTTATTTAGATTCTTAGATTAATTACACCAAAAAATTGTGTGTAGTCCAGGGTGTGCTCACCGAGTCAAGTTTTGGCAAAACAGAGGGTGCCAGATCCGCTGAAGTTTCTAGAGTTAAAGAGCAGCAATTTGTCAATTTTGTTAGTCAGAGAGTGGGCATTAGCCAGTTGGATTAAGAGCAATGATATGCAGAGTCCTCATTGCCAAAGGTTCCCAAGAGAGACTCCCATTTACCTGATCTGTGTATCCGATAAATACCAAACCAGTTGCCGTGCTTTCAGTCAAGATCTTAGGGAACTTAGGGTCAATGAAAAATGGGTAAAAAATGCCTAGACAGGACTGTCTAATGTTTAGGGGTTCCTCTCTAGTGAAAGTATCGAAAGGATGGTGGCCGAATAAACACACAAGTACAAAGAGATGCCGCAATGTGGATTAATCACTCTTGCATCTGGTTTTCGCTTGTATGGACTATCCTGTCACTCCTTTCACCACTCTACAATATTCATCTGCCGAGCTCCTCGGTCTGCATTGGCACCTGTCCAATTCTCTCCCGGTTATGCTGCACCTTAATCCGGATGTCGCTTTCCTGCCCCGCCAGAGATACATCCACCGTGGGTCTCGACAAAGTTTTCAGCTCGACAGATCAAAACCCATCCATTCCATCTGGACTGATAACCGTCGACCTACTAGGAAAGCTACCCGGATCGCAGATCTAAACATGCTAGCTAGTGTTGCTAGGGCAGCTAACCAGCATGCTAACTCCACATCTGTTAACTTCGGACTGCTCAACATCCGTTCTCTTACGGACAAAGGACAACTCATCCAGGATCTTTTAACTGACCATAAGCTTGATTTTCTCTGCCTGACAGAAACTTGGCAACTACCTATGGATTTTTCACATCGTAACGACACTACCCAACCTGGCTTTGTTTACATTTGTCAACCCTGTAACTCCGGTCACGGAGGTGGACTCGCAATAATTCATTGTGACAACTGGAAAATCCTGCGAGTGAGTGTGCCTATTGTCAGCTCATTTGAAAGCGTTGTATGTAAAGTCTCTGGACCAACTCCTACCATTATTGCTACAGTTTATCGCCCCCTAAGCCTCACAAAGACTTCTTAAATTATTTTTCTTCCTTCCTTAGCCATCTGTCTGCTCTCTCACCAAGTGTTATTTTACTGGGTTATTTTAATATTCATATTGACAACACTAACCTCGCACTTACCAATGATTTTTTATCCTGCCTGGACAGTTCTGGCGTCAGTCAATCTGTTGATTTTGCCACCCATGTTGAAGAACATACCCTGGACTTGGTTTGTTGTTCTGGAATCATTCCTGTTGGCTGTAAAGCCGATGAACTCTCTTTCTCTGACCACTTTCTTTTGTCGTTCAGTATTTCACTGTGTGTTTCATTGACCAAGACAGCCCCGCTCATCTACTTTCGGAACATTAAAGATATCAATACTCATTCTTTCTCCACTACTGTTTGCTCCACTTTCAATTTTGAACATCTTATGACTTCTGATCAATTCACTGATCTGTATAATACTTACCTAACCCATATTCTTCATTCCTTTGCTCCAGTGAAAACACGATCTGTTACCTTTACTCATTCTGCCCCCTGGTTCACTCCTGAACTCCAGTCTATTAAATCCAAATGTCGTCAATTGGAACAACTTCATAAAAAATCGGGTCTTACTGTCCATAAGGACATGTATATTTCTCACATCGCACACTATAAGACTTTAATTTCTCAAACTAAATTGGCTTAATATTCTACCATCATCTATTCGCATAAAGGAAATACCAAGATCTTGTTTTCACTGTTAAACAATATCTTCCATACCCCCAATCCTCTACCCTCTCACTTATATTCAGATGACACCTGTAATTCTCTCATGTCCTTTTTTGATGATAAAATTAGGAAAATTCATCAGCAACTTTGTCCTGCATCCCCTATCACTTTTTCTCTTTGATCCTCCTTTCCTCAGTCAGCCTTTTTCTTCCTTTCTGCTTCCTCCAGTTTCTGAAATAGCCGACCTTATCCAGAAATCTAAACCGTCCACATGTTCATTAGATCCTCTTCCAACAGCTCTTGTAAAACTTTGCCTTTACTCCCTTCTTCCAATTGTCTCTGCCATCATTCACTCCTCTCTTTCTTTTGGAATTTGACCTACTACCTTCAAAACTGCAGCTGTTACTCCTATCCTCAAAAAACCTGGACTGAATCCAAACAATTTCAATAATCTCCCCCCAATTTCTAACCATCCATTCATTTCCAAAATTCTAGAAAAATCAGTGGCATCTCAACTCCATCTTCATTTAACCAAGAATAGTTTGTACGAAGAGTTACAGTCTGGTTTTCATTCTGGTCACAGCGCAGAATCTACTCTCCCTTCTGCTCTCCAGACTCAGGTTTACTGTCTCTTCTCATTCTCCTCAATCTCAGTGCAGCCTTCGACACAATTTCTCATTCAATCCTGCTTCAAATACTTTCTTCCATTGGTATCACACACACACCCCTCGCTTGGTTTCAGTCGTATCTCTCTGGCCGTACTCAGTTCATCCAGCTTAAATCATTCAAGTCTCATTTATCCTCGGTGGTCTCTGGTGTGCCCCAGGGCTCTGTCCTGGGACCCCTTCTTTTTATCATCTACGTTCTCCCCCTTGGTAGTATCTTCCGTAAATTTAACATCCACTTTCATTGTTATGCTGATGACACCCAGCTCTTCTTATCCACTGCACCTGACTCTTTGCTCCCTCCTTCCTGCTTAGCACAAATACAATCCTGGTTCATATCCAACTTTCTCAAATTAACAGTAATAAAACTGAGTTCTGCTCTTTGGCACTAAGTTATTTCTCTCTAAAGTCAATAACTTTTCTCTCAGTGTTGACAGTTCTGTGGTCTCTCGAACCCCTCAGGTCAAAAGTCTTGGTGTCATTCTGGACAGCACTCTGTCTTTTAATTCTCATATTAATAATATTACCCGGTCTGCATATTTCCACCTTCGTAACATTAACCGACTTCGTCCATCTCTTTCCCTGCACTCTGCTTCCATCCTGGTTCACAGTCTGGTCATTTCTTGAATTGATTACTGTAATTCTCTTCTCGTTGGTCTGCCTTTGAAATCAATCCGTAAACTTCAACTGGTTCAAAACTCTGCTGCTCGCATCGTTACTAAAACGGCCTCATTTCATCACATTACTCCAGTTCTACAGCAACTTCACTGGCTTCCTGTTTCATTTAGAATTCAATTCAAACTACTGCTGTACACATTGAAGGCAATTCATAACCTTGATCCTTATCAGTCCGATCTTCTACACATCACCACCTATTCACGTTCCCTTCGTTCTTCCTCTTCCATCCAGCTCAGTGTGCCCTTTGTCCGTCTCAGTACCATGGGGAAAAGAGCCTTCTGTCACTCTGTTCCCCAACTCTGGAACGCTCTTCGTCCTGACATCTGTAATATTAATTCTCTTCTCTTCTTCAAAACACAATTGAAAACTCATCTGTTCAAGTTAGCCTTCTCATTTTAAAGGTTTTTATTTTATGGTTTTATGTTTTTATTTTATTCTTTTCTGCCAATGTTTTAATTGTGTTTTTAATGTTGTAAAGTATCCTTGGGTGTTTTGAAAAGCGCTGTCAAATAAAATGCATTATTATTATTATTAAATACTGAAGCTGCCATCTGTGGCACCAGACCAATGTAAAAGCCCCGGGGAAGACCAGACAGACCTGCAGAGCAAAAAGAATGTGGCCAAGGGAAGCTACAGGGGTTGGACAATGAAACTGAAACACCTGTCATTTTAGTGTGGGAGGTTTCATGGCTAAATTGGACCAGCCTGGTAGCCAGTCTTCATTGATTGCACATTGCACCAGTAAGAGCAGAGTGTGAAGGTTCAATTAGCAGGGTAAGAGGACAGTTTTGCTCAAAATATTGAAATGCACACAACATTATGGGTGACATACCAGAGTTCAAAAGAGGACAAATTGTTGGTGCACGTCTTGCTGGCGCATCTGTGACCAAGACAGCAAGTCTTTGCGATGTATCAAGAGCCACGGTATCCAGGGTAATGTCAGCATACCACCAAGAAGGACGAACCACATCCAACAGGATTAACTGTAGACGCAAGAGGAAGCTGTCTGAAAGGGACGTTCGGGTGCTAACCCGGATTGTATCCAAAAAACATAAAACCACGGCTGCCCAAATCACGGCAGAATTAAATGTGCACCTCAACTCTCCTGTTTCCACCAGAACTGTCCGTCGGGAGCTCCACAGGGTCAATATACACGGCCGGGCTGCTATAGCCAAACCCTTGGTCACTCATGCCAGTGCCAAACGTCGGTTTCAATGGTGCAAGGAGTGCAAATCTTGGGCTGTGGACAATGTGAAACATGTATTGTTCCCTGATGAGCCCACCTTTATTGTTTTCCCCACATCCGGGAGAGTTACGGTGTGGAGAAGCCCCACTGCCAAGTCACTGCCAAGGACTACCGAACCATTCTTGAGGACCATGTGCATCCAATGTTTCAAACATTGTATCCTGAAGGCACTGCCATGTATCAGGATGACAATGCACCAATACACACAGCAAGACTGGTGAAAGATTGGTTTGATGAACATGAAAGTGAAGTGGAACATCTCCCATGGCCTGCACAATCACCAGATCTAAATATTATTGAGCCACTTTAGGGTGTTTTGGAGGAGCGAATCAGGAAACGTTTTCCTCCACCAGTATCACGTAGTGACCTGGCCACTATCCTGCAAGAAGAATGGCTTAAAATCCCTCTGACCACTGTGCAGGACTTGTATATGTCATTCCCAAGACGAATTGACGCTGTATTGGCCGCAAAAGGAGGGCCTACACGATACTAATATATTATTGTAGTTTAAAACCAGGTGTTTCAATTTCATTGTCCAACCCCTGTACTTTAGAACTGCAGGACTGTTTCCAGACCACATATTGAGACAATTTCAGAGAGGCAGAAACACATGATGAGACTGTTGATTTACAAGTATACAAACAGTCAGTCACTAGCCACATAAACAAATGTAGAGGAGATGGGACTTGTTGTCATGCGGTTGGTTGTCAAATTTGCTAAACCTCACTCCCTAAAGAGGGCACTGTAAAACGTGGTGAAATTTAAAAAAAAGTGTTTAGAGATTAGCTACACAACCGTACTGGTAGTTTGACACTTGACACTGAAGTGAGAGGACATTTACTCTTTCTCCACATCAGAATTGAACTCTTCTTAAGGAGCTCTCTTGTTCTTAAATGCATGTATTTATTTGACTGAATTTCAATACATTAAGTAGATCTGCTTTTACAATTGGTATTTTTTTGTTTTACAGTTGATATACTGTTTTTGAATTGTATTTAATTCACCTTAATTCAGTTTATTTATATAGCGCCAATTCAATTGAATCATACAGATTCCAAGTCAAGTGCATACATTCCAATTGATCCAAGTTATCAAACAATGTGGTCAAATTTAGTGTATATTTCAAGTTGGTTAAAAGGTTTTCTATCCAACGAAATCCAGCAGCGATGGACGAAGAAACATTGAATTTAGTCTCTCTAGGTGCTGCATAGATATCTTTATATTATGTTTGGGTCATATTTTTCAATGTGTTCAGTTTTCTTTATGATTTTTTAACTGTTACTTTTCACTGTATTTGCTGCGGAACAGCTAAACAAGGTCATGGACTTCTGGCTAACATTTTCGCAAATCCGCTATTTGTATTTCCAGTTGAATGTTCAGTTGTTGGGTGTATTAACCCACACAATTCATTAGACCGTCCTCCAGCATTGGGACCTCACCGAAGTGTAAACTACACTCTTAGGTTACTTGGTATGGATGGAGAGGGTGTAAATACAGTAATAACACACCATTGCAATGCATTCATGTGAAGGTGGGGTTCTGCAGGTTCCTCATCATTCTCCTCTCATTCTGGGTCAGACTCTGGTCGAACAGTAAGGCTTGATGGACAACTTTTCAGTTGTTGACATTTTTAAATCAGTTTGGGAAAAATGTTTCTGCGCTGCTAGCTAATTGTATTTTTGTTATTAAATGACAAAAATGGCAGGGCACGGTGGAGTGGAACGTTCTTTAATCTAGAGGGGCCCGGGTGTGAAGTGCCTCAGTAACATTTAAAGAGAAGGCACCAAAACCAGTTGCTCTCAGACGTACCTCAGAACAGGGTCAAAAGAGGGGCATGCGGAGCTACAATAACAAGGAATTCAGACCAAAACATTGCAGTTTTTGGCTGCACAGTGGCGCAGTTGGTAGCACTGTTGCCTTGCAGTAAGAAGGTCCTAGGTTCGGTTCCCGGCCGGGGGTCTTTCTGCATGGAGTTTGCATGTTCTCCCTGTGCATGTGTGGGTTCTCACCGGGTACTCCGGCTTCCTCCCACAGTCCAAAGACATGCCTGTTAGGTTAATTGGTAACTCTAAATTGCCCTTAGGTGTATGAATGAGTGTGTGCTTGGTTGTTTGTGTGTTGCCCTGCGATGGACTGGCGACCTGTCCAGGGTGTACCCTGCCTCTCGCCCATAGACTGCTGGAGATAGGCACCAGCTCCCCCGCGACCCACTATGGAATAAGCGGTAGAAAATGACTGACTGACTGACATTGCAGTTTCACTTTATATAGATAACTATATATTTTGCAACAGAGAATGAAAATATCTTCAACACTGATGGTAAACAACCAAGCTGCTGTATTTCATGGCTGAATACTCCTTGATTTTAAAAAAGCGTCAAACGATCATTCATTTTTAGTGGAACAGGCTTACTGGACACAAGATATTCTAGTTGTTGTAAATGTAAATTAGTATGTAAATTTGTCTTTCTATGAACAGATGTTCTCAAGTAATTTCACTGAACAAGACCCTCTGATGTGTGATCAACACTGAATATCAAAGTACTTTGAAACAAAACTGGATCCGTTTTGGGATTATCCAGCTTCCTATAGGGAACTGAACCAGTTTACCTTCCGTCTACTCTGTTTCTACACTAGGCCTATATCTTAAAACAAACTTAAGGTACAGATGATTAATCTGATTGCAACTATTACAGTACAACATAATTATACTTAAAACATTACAGCGGAGTTTGCTGAGGACGGGAAACAAGATTTTTCCTTTAAAGTCTCATAAAACGCGATGCGTTTGTGTACTGAGAAACGAACGCAGTTTCGTCGGTCGTTAGGAAATAATTACTTACAGATTCTGATTGCTCTTCGTGCTGTTGCTCATTAGGAAAGCCTTGAAACCCGCAGCCTCTCTGTTGTACCTGTTTCTGGAAGCACCTTCCATCTTTCTGACCTTTACATGGAGGATCAAACTTTACAAAGAGCGACCAAACAACTCTCACAGCCACCAGCTAAAGTTACTATGGTTACTGCAACAGTGTCGTTGTTGTCAGGGTGACTATGAACGCCACGCGTTTTCCCCAAAACGCCACACAGTAGAGAACACATGGCATGCCGTTTGGATGTTTATTCAATATTCATGGCACATTGTATGCAAAGTTGTTCGCATCTACACAGCATTATTTATACATTTTGCCACGGCCGCCGATGGTGCATTCTCAATTAACTTAAACTATATAAGAATATAAAACCCTGAAAGCCGAACATGTGCATAAAGGAACTGCGGACCCACAGTTTAATCCAACCGTTTTCATTATGTTTGTTTTGTGTTTCTTTTATAGAGTATTTCTTAGAATTTACTGACGGGATTAGTTTCCACATAGTTTTTACACTGATATCTTTTAAGCATTGACATTTAAATGTCATAATATATGTCATAATGAATATTTATAAAAGTGACAATTGTCACTTTTATAAATATTCATTGTGACATTTTTTCAAATTATGTGTGAAAGAAACCATGTTACAAGAATAATAAAAACAAGCAATATGTGATTATTACTGCATAACCTACAAGGAACATAACATATAGAAGACTATTTGCAGTCTAAATTGTTTGCAACAGAAATAGCATTAAGAAATGGTTCAAAATATCTGTAGAAGACAATAACGACTTTGGAGCTTTCAATTCAATTTATATAGCGCCAATTCACAACACATGTCGTCTCAAGGCACTTCAGCTTTAAACCTGCATTTGGGCAAAAGGTGCCCATCATGAGTAAATTAATGAAAAAGGATTTTATTTCACCCCTGTTGTGATTATGAATATATTATTTAATATTTAATATTAATACTTTAATATTTTATTAAATAATATTTCGGTCTATTAAGGGTTGTCCTGTGAATACCAGCCCAATAAGGCGGTGGTATTAGGACAAAATTGAAAGGGATGAGCCAAGCTCTGGCATTATTGAACATAAAAACTCTGCACATATATGGAATGAATTCACACAATTTCTTAAAATACAAGAATTTATTGATAAATTGACAAAATAAGTCAATTCCAAGTCAAACATATTTCAATCAACAAACTTGTTACTATGCAAAAACAATCTAACTAAACTACCAAGCAGAATTAAAGAATAAGGAAGACTAATGGGCTATGTACAATATAAACAAGCTGATCAAAGATGATTGAAAACCATGACCAAAAGAGTGATGCAACATTACCATGCAATGTTATTTATGTTTGTGAACCAACGATCTTATCTTGAAGAATCTGGAAGTGAAGTTAAGTTAGTCTTGGAACTGACTTAACTAACTAATTGGCATACCTTTAGACAACCATTCACAATGCAAGATCAGACAAAACATTTTACTAAAATAAAATTTTAAAGAATGATTTGCTGAATAAAACCAATCTTCTGGAAGACCAATTCTTAACTGTGTTTAATTAGCTGCCTTTATTTATAAAATAATATTTAAAGAAATATTATTTTGAATAAGAACCAAATCTTTGAGAAATGGGGCTTAATGGTGTTTCTTAGTTATCAAGTTTAGTAAAATAATATTTAGGGAAATATTATTTTACTAGATTGAAAACTAATAACCACCTCCCTGTATCCTGACCGATACACCATCTTGTTGACTGCTAAGACCTAAAAGAACTAGTTCTAACCTATTACTTCAGAACATTTGGTCCTTCGAGCCTGATGCAGTTCTCAAGATGGAGCCAGATGGAGTGATGCATCCTGATGTGAGATCTAAACGGCAGATACGCCGACCAAGCCGATTTGATGACTTTGAAGTTGACTATGCAGGTCATCCCTTCAGGGAAATGCTAGACTGGGACACCCCACAGCCTCTCCCAAGACGCATGGGGTTTCAGCCTCAGTACAGCAATACGTTTTCCTTCTACAGTGATAGAGATGTGGCCTGCTATAACACTCCCCCTCCGTTGGAGAGAAGTCAGCAAGATTACAAATACATCAAGATGGCGCACCAAATACACCAAGATGGCGCCGACTATGGCAGCCTCGCTCTCTCTTTGTTTTTGTATTTTGTGTTTTTCGAGCAACAGTACTGTGGTGTCGGGCCACAATCCTATGGTCTCATTCAGTAGAGAGGAACTTCTCAACATCAGAGAGTCCTCTCTTGGGATTTTTTCACCATCTTTCATCGATCCGAGGTTCACTGAGCTCCTGGCAAGCGGAGCTGCGGCACTATACGGGATACAGCGCCGAAAGCGGCGGAGGGGGAAACGTGCTGGCGCGCTGGTAAAGCTCCGCAAAAGAGGACTTCGCACACCACTGCCTTCAATCCACCTGGCAAATGTCCGCTCTCTAAACAACAAGATGGACGAGCTGCTTCTCCTCACCGGTAAAAACTCAGACCTCCGCGGATCAGTGGTTCTCTGCTTCACCGAGACATGGCTGAGTGAAAACATCCCGGACCGCGCACTGCTGATGCTGGACTTCCAGCTGTTCAGAGCGGATCGCAGCGCAGAGCTATTGGGGAAGAGGCGAGGAGGCGGAATCTACTTTTATATAAATGAAGGTTGGTGCAGAGACGTAAAAGTGCTGGGAAAAACATGTAGCCCGGATCTGGAGTCACTTTCCATAATCTGTAAACCGTTTTATTCACCAAGAGAGTTTTTCTCATTTATAATAATTGGCTCATGTTTTCCACCGCATGGCTGCACTTCTGCCACCGAAGAACATCTCGTTGAGCTGATTACAGACGTGGAGAAAAAATACACGGACTCTTTCATCATAATACTGGGAGATTTTAACAGCGCAAACCTCTCCAATGAACTCCCCAAATACAGACAGCATATTAAGTGTCCCACCAGAGACAAAAACACACTGGACCATTGTTACACAGCTTTAAAGGACTCATATCATGCTGGTACCAGGGTTGCTCTGGGTTTTTCGGATCATTATCTAATCCACCTCATCCCAACCTACAGACAGAGACTAAGAGCTTCCAAACCCAAGGTTCACACTGTTAAGAAGTGGACTGAGGAATCAAAGCAGATGCTACAGGCCTGCTTTGAATGCACAGACTGGACTGTTTTTGAAACCTCAGCCACTGACCTAAACCAACTAACTGATGTGGTGACATCATACATCAGTTTCTGTGGTGACATGTGTGTGCAGACCAGGACATTCTGCACCTTTGGGAACAATAAGCAATGGTTTACTCCACACCTCAGGAATCTGCGCAGGGAAAAGGAAGAAGCTCACAGCAGTGGAGATTGGGCGCGGTACAAGCAGGCCAGGAACATACTAACAAAGGAGATCAAAGCAGCCACGAGAAGCTATAGTGAGAAGCTTAAGAACAGCCTTTCTACTGGTGACACTTCAGCTGTATGGACCGGTCTGAGAAACCTGACTGCCTATAGGAGCCCCTCCACCCATCCTGAACAGAGTTGTCTCCTGGCCAACCGTCTGAATGGCTTCTACTGCAGACATGACAAGAAGCCATTCACACCTCAAATCATCTCCTCCACATCCCATTCAGGAATAAATTTGACCCGTAAAACAACCAACCCCCTACCTTCAGATCCTCTGCCTGCACTAAAGATCTCAGAGGAAGATGTAAATAGGCTCTTTCAGCACATGAAAACAAAGAAAGCTGTAGGACCTGATAACGTCACCCCATCATGCCTGAAAGCCTGTGCAAATCAACTCGCTCCGATCTTCACAAGGATCTTCAACAAATCACTGGAGAAATGGGAGGTCCCCTCCTGCCTCAAACAATCCACCATCATTCCGGTTCCCAAGAAACCCACCATCTTAGGATGAATACAGGCCTGTAGCCCTGACGTCTGTGGTCATGAAATCCTTTGAGCGACTGGTGTTGAAGCACCTGAAAGACATCACAGGCCCTCTGCTGGACCCCCTGCAGTTTGCTTACTGAACAAACAGGTCGGCAGATGATGCTGTTAACTTAGATCTACACTTCATCCTGCAACACCTCGACCATCCAGGGACGTACAACAGGATCCTGTTTGTAGATTTCACCTCGGCCTTCAACACCATCATACCAGACATCCTCCACCAGAAGCTCCCCCAGCTCAGCGTCCCAGCCTCCACCTGTCAGTGGATCAACAGCTTCCTGACGGACCGACAGCAGCAGGTGGGACTGGGGAGCATCTTCTCCCGCAGCAGATCAATAAGTATTGGTGCCCCCCAGGGGTGTGTTCTATCCCCACTCCTCTTCTCCCTGTACACAAATGACTGCACCTCATCGGACTCGTCCGTGAAACTCCTTAAGTTTGCAGATGACACCACTGTCATTGGACTGATCCAGGGCGGTGATGAGTCTGCATACAGACAGCAGGTGGATCGGCTGGTACACTGGTGCGGTAAGAACTACCTTGAACTCAACCCACTCAAGACTGTGGAAATGGTGGTGGACTTTCGGAGAACACCACCCCCATACACCCCCCTCACCATCCTCAACAACACTGTATCGGCCGTGGACCACTTCAGGTTCTTAGGAACCACCATCTCTGAGGACCTGAGATGGTCTTCACACATAGACACTGTTCGAAAGAAGGCCCAGCAGAGACTGTACTTCCTGAGGCAACTCAAGAAATACAACCTTCCACAGGAGCTGCCGGTCATCTTCTACACTGCCATCATTCAATCTGTCCTGTCTTCATCCATCTCAGTGTGGTTTGGCTCATACACAAAACAGGACAGGTCCAGACTGCAACAAACAATGAGGACTGCAGAGAGAATAATCAGGGCTGACCTCCCCTCCAGGACTTATACAGGTCTAGGGTCAGGAAAAGAGCTGCTAAAATCTCTGCAAACCCCACACACCCTGTACATAAACTGTTCAGAGCTTTACCTTCAGGCCGCCGCTACAGAGCACTGTTCGCTAAAACCAGCCGCCACAGAGACAGTTTCTTCCCCCAGGCTGTTTCGCTGTTGAACATTCAATAGAGTACAAAACAACAGCATACAGATGTTGCAAATGCACCTTTTTATTATATATGTGTATATTGTACATTGTAAATATGTATATTCTGTAATGCAAAAACAAAACCAAAGAGCAAAGTGTACCGGAGTCAAATTCCTTGTTTGTATGTACGAACTTGGCAATAAAGCTGATTCCGATTCTGATTCTGAAGATGTGAGTATATAGGGGTCCCAAACCAACAATTCCAAAGTTCATTCATCCAGATCCTTCTGAGTTTGCCAGGCTCCGAATGGCTCTGGAGAACCTACTCCCCCCTAATGCAACTGAGCTCTTCAATTATCAAATACTTATTGACCATCTTAGGTTCAATGAGGCTCGGCTTATTACTGATGCTTACCTGAACTCACCACGGCCTTATACCGAGACCATGGCAGCCCTCCATGATAAATTTGGACAACCTCATCAGCTTGCTTTAAGGAAAATTGCGAGTGCCCTAGATAGTCCAGAAATAAGGCGAGGTGATACAGCGGCCTTCTGAAGGTTCTCTCTCCAGGTGTAGTCACTAGTTGGGCTATTACAAACACTAGGATTCGAAGGAGAATTGGAACTGAACTGCGACTCCCACATTCCCTGGCTGATAAGCAAGCTCCCTCCAGAACAAAGAGCTGACTTTCGTCAAGACCAGTTCAAGCAGCCTGGGGGCACCTACACCCTGTATGACTTATCTGAATGGCTTCGTCATGAGTCATGGTGTCAAGGGTTTGATAGCCAGACTGGTGGAAGAAGTGGTAGAGAGAGAACCAGTGTAAAGGCTAGGCTGATGCCTGTTCCACCAAACAGACTGTAAATGTTCTACATAATATTAAGGGACCCTCAAAGCACCTTTCCCTGCCACCAAAGGAGAGTCAAGCGGGAGGGAAGGCTAAGAGCAGAGCTCATTGTGCCTACTGTGAGAGCACAGAACATTATTTTAGTCAATGTGGTGATGTGGCTAAACTCTCCAAAACGGAAATAAAGGACTTGATTCAAGTCAACAAATGATGCTGGTGTTGTGCCCGAAATCATCTAGCTGCTCGATGCACACTGAAAAAACCCTGCAGCCTCTGCCAGGGAAAACACCTGGGTTCCACTACAAGATTGATGGAGCGTTCACAGCTGATCGTCTTAACTTAGCTCATCATACGTATCCTATTGATCAGCTACAAAGGAAGTATAAGTACCTGCAAGGGATCCCGGTGCCTGCAGCAAGCAAAGCCACCTGTGTGGGTTCCCAACCTCTCCAGGACGAAGTACTTCTTACAGTTCTGCTGGAAGTAGAGTCAATCCTCAACTCAAAGCCCTTGGGGTGTGTTTCAACTGATGTGGCAGACATGGACCCTGTGACTCCTAATAGCCTTCTCATGGGGCGGCCTGATGGATCACTGCCCCAGGTGGTCTACCCAGAGATGGAAAACGTAAGTTGAAGACGTTGGCGGAACTCTCAGATTCTTACTGATCAGTTCTTGTCAAGGTTCATCAGAGAATACTTTCCTAGCCTGTAGGCAAGACAGAAATGGCATTCAACCCCTCCTGAACGTTTGTAGAAGGCAGTTGTTATGGTTGTAGATCCACAGCTGCCCCGAGCCTTATGGCCAACAAGTCATGTGATCAAGATTCATTGAAGCGATGATGAATTTATCAGATCTGCTGATGTGAACATTAATGGACATGTCTACACCAGACCAGTTACTCAGTTGGTAGTTTTACCAACTGTACCATCTGACAGGAAAGATACTGGCACAGACAGCATGTCGTCCCTTGCAACTAACTGCGAAGCCTTTTATGTTGAGCAAAGATGACACCACATTTGGGGGCGGCTGTACAAAAGGCTCGGACATTCTTTCTTTCTTTGTAATATTGGTTTAACTACTATTAGGAAGTGACGTAGGTATAAGTTCAGTGTGTTACACTGCCAGAGAAGAGAGAGATCTATTACTTCCGGTTGAATTTGTAGCATGTAAGCTGCATTCCTGTTTGCAGTCCTAAACACTGATGTGCCGAGTGTTAAGTTAATGACTGAATACTACTGGCAACACTGAGCACTGAGGTGAAATAAGCCCGCTGACTTCAACAGCTAATCGAATTAAAGCCTCTTTACCCTCCTCCCTGTACCCTGACACCATCTTGTTGACTGCTAAGACCTAAAAGAATTAGTCCTAACCTATCTTTAGTAGGCAAACACGTGTTAGCGGTTGGAGTTAACAAAAGAAGCTTATAGCTTACCATCCAAATCAAACACATACCTTTAAAATACCATTAATAAAAGGGTTAAATGCATAAGCGTGGACGACGCGTTATGGCCAATCTTCTGTGTTTAAAATCACCCTTTAAATAAAGTTTGTCTTAACTTTATCTTAAAAACACAAACACAGAACACAAACTGAGCACATGTGCTGAGCAAATAATCTACTAGCAGTAAGATGGCTGAGGTTCAACACAAACAAAACCAAACGTCATGAAACAAAAAATGTTTAGATTATTTCATTCTAAACTATTTCTCTCTGCCCAAAACACAACCTCTTACGTGAACCCTGCTGAGGAAAAGTTGTCCGGGGCGACGAAGTTGAAGAAAGCATCCACAGTGAACAAAGGGTTAACTTGCACCTAACCTCCGTAGCTGTAGGGTGGGGCAGTTTGCTCTGTCAGGCGGCCAAACTGCACGTTAATGCTGTAACCACGGTGATGCGGTCCTGTTGTCCTTCCTTCAGACAGGGAAAATTGCTCCACTCGCCGTTGTAGAGACAGGGTCTCTGCTGGGAACTCTCTGGAATACAGTTTGCTTCTGTAGACCTCAGAGAGAAAAGTCAAGCAACGATTGTACCTTAATTACCCCGTTCATGAATGAATACCAGATACACGAACACCAATTAATTCCTACTTAACTTAGTGCATTTGATCGCGTAATCCTATGACGCTCTTGGATCTAGTTTGAAGAGTTATGTCTGTTTGCCAGCAAAGAGACATACGCGTGCTGTGTCCCTCAGTCCAGTTCCACTGGGCACCTGCGTGGAAGAGGCCAGTTTGTTGCAAAATCGGGATTTTTATACAAACAGTGAGGTCACGGGAAGTCCACTGTTACCCCGTTTCTGTCTGTGCTGGAAGTAGGTTAATACGATTTAGTTTGAAAGGTCCAGAAAAGTTCGTACTGGCCTTTCATTTTGTAACCCATGGCTGTGGTCCCAACACTACCAGACCCTCTTGAAAAAGATTGTGAATTTCAACAAGGCTAAAGATTACATGAGATCAATAATGATTAAGGAATCCTAAAATGTTCAAATGTCCCTTCATAACATTTTGCTGCATGAACAACGGTACAGTATTGAGAGTACCAGAACAAAAAATGCAGTTTACATTCATTTCAATTAAATTTTTTTCTTCCTCTCGGTGGAAGACACACACATTTTCTCTCTCTCCCTACCTCCCTGCTGATCCCTGCTTCTGCTTTTTGACAGTTTTTCTCAGAGCCTCGCTTTGCATATCTTCCAAACTTATAAATTATTATTATGTGGTCAGCAGGTCTCTTAACGTAATTGATCAAATGTTTTCGACGGGAAGACAGGGTAAAGGAGAACCCTCTTGTCCAGACGGGACGTTCTTCTTTGGAAACACAATGGATTCTTGGCAGCAGTGGAAGATTGTGTGCCTGACTACGATGTCGGTTGAGGATGTAGAAAATGTGTACATATTTGGACTTTTGATAACAGGATTTCTGCTTTCTGGAGTTGGTGGTTACCTGGCTTATCGAGTAATTTGCAAAACGTGGGCAGCTGTTCAAAGCATTCCAAAGCTTCCTGTGATGTTAGATGGAGTCTGTAGAGCGATCAACACTCAGACTGAAATGTTAAGAGAGCAGAATCGCAAGCTGGACAATTCTTGAACAGAATCGCAGCCTGGCAGCAGTTGGACTCAGAGGTTAGATATAATCTTGGAGAAGTTGTATGCTTGAGATCTGCGGAAGATACCAGAAATGTGGTTATTTGGATTCGCAATTGAGACATACCAGTAAAACTCTTAAGGTAGTTGGAAATTCACAACTGCCTGAACCACAACATTTATTGTTTTTCTAAATCTGGCTCCCCAATGTGGCCTTAGCAACTTCTGCTAACTGGCTATCGACTAAATATCTCCTGGATGTTATATAAACATGACGCCCTTCCCCAGGACTCCCCTACCAGCTGTGTGCTGAAGGGACTTTGCGGCCGATTGATAAAACTTCCACCTCTCTTCTCAAGGACAATGGCGCTTCTAATTCAATTCAATTCAAGTCAGTTTATTTATATAGCGCCAATTCACAACACATGTTGTCTCAAGGCACTCCACAACAGTCAAGTACATACATTCCAATTAATCGTAACCATTGAACAGTGCAGTCAAATTCAGTTATTTATTCAAATTGGATAAAACATTTTTATATCTAAGGAAACCCAGCAGATTGCATCCAGTCAGTGACTTGAAGCATTCACTCCTGGATGAGCATGTAGAGACAGTGGACGGTCACTGGCGTTGACGTTGCAGCAATCCCTCATACTGAGCATGCATGTAGCGACAGTGGAGAGGAAAAACTCCCTTTTAACAGGAAGAAACCTCCAGCAGAACCAGGCTCAGTGTGAGCGGCCATCTGTCACGACCGACCGGGGGTTTGAGAGAACAGAGCAGACGCACAAAGAATACAGAAGCACTGATCCAGGAGTCCTTTCTATGGGAAGGAAAAGTAAATGTTAGTGGATGTAGCTCCTTTAATCATTTCATCTAGAAAGAAAGAACAGATTAACTTTGAGCCAGTGTTCAAGGATAGAGTCTGAAAGAGAGCACATATAATTAGTTCCAGTAAAAGCTCAGTCAATTGCTATATCTAGGAGAGAGAAAGGGTGAAACACTGAAAGACAAGGCTATGTGGATCATCGGTAGAGGGTGAGCATTAAGTTGTTGCCAGCAGAAGCTTGGACGATGCCCCTGACCAGAAAGGTGTCACAAGTAGACACAGAGTCAGGCCAGGTGTAGTTTCTAGGAAAAGAAAAGAGAGGGAACATAAAGTTAAAAACTGAAATAACAGCAAATAATGCAAAATTAGAGAGTAGTGTGAGAATGTAGCGAAGAGGGTGAACGTGGTCATTATGTCCTCCAGCAGCCAAAGCCTATAGCAGCATAACTACAGAGATAGTTTCAATTTATTTATATAGCACTTATTTACAACAATGTCGTCTCGAGGCACCCCACAAGGGGTCAGGACAGCACGGGGCCACCGGGGAGGCCAGACCAAACCACCGAGTGCCAGACACCGGCCAACCCAAAACAGGCCACGTGTAGGGGCACTAAGTAAAATAATGAACTGATAAAGCTTGTCCATCTAGAGCCCACTGATGGCCATTGTTATACTAAAAACCACAAGGATCGGGATACCTCTTTCTGTCAGACTGACTATAACCATTGGAAAAGGGGTCATACAGGTAGCAGAAATGGAGGGTGTGTTTGCACCTCAACCATAACTGAGCTGGTTTAGGCTAAACCTGACTCCCCCTTACTCCATCCAACAGGGAGGGAGAAAGGTGGAGGTAAAAAATAAGAAAGATAGCCTATGCCACTCTAACTATAAGCTTTATCAAAAAGTAAAGTTTTAAGCCTAGCCTTAAAAGTAGACAGGGTGTCTGCCTCACGGACTAAAACTGAGAGCTGGTTCCACAGGAGAGGAACTCGATAACTAAAGGATCTGCCTCCCATTCTTCTTCTAGAGATTCTAGGAACCACCAGTAAACCTGCAGTCTGAGAACAAAGTGCTCTGTTAGGAACATATGGAACAATCAGATCTCTGATGTATGATGGAGCTAGATCATTAAGGGCTTTATATGTGAGGAGGAGAATTTTAAATTATATTCTGGATTTAACAGGGAGCCAATGAAGGGAAACTAAAATAGGAGAAATATGATCCATCTTTTTAATTTTCAGACCTCTTGCTGCTGCATTTTGAATCAGCTGAAGGCTAATTTCCCTCGGGGATCAATAAAGTATCTTTGAATTTAATTAACTGCATTTTGTGGACATCCTGATAGAAGATAGACTATTGTAATTCTTTACTATCAGTGTTGACAGTCTAATTCTTGCAAACACACTCAGACATATATATTTGCACCCTCGAGATTCCACCGTACCCTTGCTAAATCTTTACTTTTTTGTGTTGCTTACCCCTACTGAGGTTTTTTTGTACTACTTCAGACTATTCTGCTCAGTATAGTCTGAAATATGATTTTTTTCCCCCTCCTATCTTACTTTACCTAAATGTGTGATTTCATTACTTTTCATAGATTTTCAGATTTCTCAGGATTACCAGCAAAAGCCAATTATTAGTATTTGAACATTTGACTACAGCTGTTTTTACACCAATGAGCAGAGATTTTTAGATTTCTTAGAAGGATTGTATTACAATTTCATACCAGCGAAAGCCAAACATTATTAGTATTTAAAAGATTTGGACTAAAAATGTTTATACCAGTGATATACCAGTGACCTCAAGGATTAATATAATTTTTCTTCTAGCACAGGATGAATTCCTTACCACCAAGGACTTAATGAGCTAATTACCTCTATTAGAAAGATTGGATTAGAACCAGCTCTTATCAGTAAACTCCCAAGGATTATTAATGTCATTTGATTTGTTTTTCTGTTTCATTTTCTGTATCATTGTAACATTTTTCCTCATGTGCAGCACTTTGAGTGCCTTGTTGCTGAAAAGCGCTATATGTATAAACTTGACTTAAAGATAAAAATACTTTTTTGAATTGAAAGGAAGGATCTCCTGCAGCGGTCTGTCTTACAACAGATCTGAAGAAGCCTCTGACTGAAGACACTGTTGTACAACAGTCTCATGAAGAGAATGGTCAGGGTTCTCCATAATGTTCTCCAGCATCTTCTGGTACACCTCCTTGCTGTTTCTTATTTTGACTTTAAGTTGCTTCTGTAAACTCCTCAATTTCCGGTCTCCCTCTCTGAAGGCTCTTTTTCTTGTTAAGCAGCTCCTTCAGGTCACTAGTGATGCAGGGTGTTATTGGGGAAGCATCTAACCGTTCTAGTGGGGATGGTGTTATCCTCACTAAAGTTTATATGGTCTGTGACACTATCATGGCATTGATGTCTTCTCCATGTGGCTGGCACAGTGCGTCCAATTCTGTAGCATCAAAGCAACCTGACAGGGCTTCTTCAGCTTCCTGTGACCATCTTGTCAGTTTGCTTTATTACAGATTGCCTCTGAACAAGGATCTTATATTTCGAGCAGAGGAAAACAAGATTGTGATCTAATTTGCCTAGAGGAGGTCTTTCTTTATAGATGTATGAATCCTTGACATACCTGGAGGACGGATCGGTGCGGCTGCTGCAGTAATAGGGGCACTGTGCCGGTCTGTTATGGTAAAGAGAGAGCTGAGCCGGAAAGCAAAGCTCTCAATTTACCGGTCGGTCTACATTCCTACCCTCACCTATGGCCATGAACTTTGGGTCATGACCGAAAGAACGAGATCCCGGAAACAAGCGGCGGGAATGAGCTTCCTCCGTAGGGTGGCCGGGCGCTCCCTTAGAGATAGGGTGAGGAGCTCGGCCATCTGGGAGGGGCTCGGAGTAGAGCCGCTGCTCCTCCACATCGAGAGGAGCCAGTCGAGGTGGCCCGGGGATCTATATCGGATGCCTCCTAGACACCTTCCTTGGGAGGTGTTCCAAGCACGTCCCACCGGGGGGAGGCCTAGGACATGCTGGTGGGACTATGTCTATGGCTGGCCTGGGAATGCCTTGGGCTGCACCCGGAGGAGGTGTCTGGAAAGAAGGACGTCAGGGCATCTCTGCCAAGTCTGCAGCCCCTGCGACCTGGTCCCGGATAAAGCGGAAGACTATGAGTACGAGTCCTTGACATTTGCATAAATCTAATGTTTTGTTTTTTCTGGTAGAGCAGCTGACAAATTGTTGAAACGTTCGAAGTGTAGCAGAGTGAAGCGTGGTTAAAATCACCAGATATTGCCACAAACGGCTTGGGGTGTTGTGTCTGTAGCTTAGCAACAACTGAGCTGATGACATCACATGCAGCGTTGGCAACAGCTAAAGGTGGAACGTAAATTGTTGCCAAAATAATAGTGATGAACTCTCTGGGTAAATATGGACAAAAACTTACTGCCAACAGTTCAATATCTGGACTGCAGAGACGACACTTCACAGTAACATGTCCCAAATTACATCCATCGGTTGTTCACAAGTACTGCCACTCCACGTCCTTTGCGTTTGCCACTCCTCTTTAAATCTCTGTCTGCTAGTATGGTCAGAAACCTTGACAGAGAGACGCTGGAGTCAAAGATATGATCCTGCAGCCATGTCTCAGTGAAACACATGATACTGCATTCCGAAACTCTGGCTGGGTCCTTTGTAGGGCTTGGGAGTTCATCCAACTAGTTTCCCCAACAATCTCACATTGCCCATCATAATCGATGGAAGAGATGGTTTGAACTTCCTCCTTCTCCCTCTTCTCTTTGCTCTTGCCCTGCATCTACAGTGCCTTCTTTTCAACTCATCATGGATTTGGGGTTATAGTTAAAGTATTATTTGAGCTTTTGAGAGATTAATCAGTTGTTCCTGGTTGTAAAAAAAAAAAGAAAAAAAAAAAAAACAACCTTGTGGCTATGGTGACACATAAATGTCTAAAAGTAAAATATATCAGCAAAAATCCTTCCAGCTGTACATTATCCAATATCTGAGAGGATAATTGTCCAAAAAACAAGAGGAGTTTATGTTCTTAAAAAGAATTAATCAGGAATGGGATTTAAAAAAGATGAAGTACGAGAAACATATCAGAACTCAGAAAGAACCCATTTGGCCTCTTGGTTTTCTAAAAAGATAGATCTGACTGCCTTTTATTTCTCTAGAATGCATCGCCATTATTGCAGATGTAGATTTCCAGTTGGGAAAAGCTGTTTTTCCTATAAAATTGACAATTTATCTGGATTTGGATTTATTTTGTAGTTGGCAGCTTCCCTGTTTGATCAATAACAAATTAAGGTATAAATTCCACACTGAAGAGTCATTTCACATTTTTTTTTTATCCCAAAAAGAACTTAAAAAAAAAACACTGGACTACCCCGCTACATGATGTTTTCTTCAAATGAAAACGTGGCAATTAAAAGATCCATGTGGTGCCATGTGAATTGCTGCCATGTTCCTCTGT
Source organism: Girardinichthys multiradiatus (assembly GCF_021462225.1). Lineage (NCBI taxonomy): Eukaryota > Metazoa > Chordata > Actinopteri > Cyprinodontiformes > Goodeidae > Girardinichthys > Girardinichthys multiradiatus. Next base: position 46,887,863 of record NC_061802.1, on the reverse strand, counting down.
GCTAAAGAAGCAACTGAACTGAATAAACTGGATGGTAAGTGTTTACATTATAGTTTTAGATTTTTTCATTCAATTAATTTACATGTTTTTTGCAACTTGCAAGGAACTGTGATATCCTGAGACGGGATGGGATGGGGGGGGTGGCTGTAGTCATCCCACCAATATCAGATGCACATCACAAGGTAGTCATAAACCTGTAGCCACACACAACTATACAGGTCCTTCTCAAAATATTAGCATATTGTGATAAAGTTAATTATTTTCCATAATGTCATGATGAAAATTTAACATTCATATATTTTAGATTCATTGCACACTAACTGAAATATTTCAGGTCTTTTATTGTCTTAATACGGATGATTTTGGCATACAGCTCATGAAAACCCAAAATTCCTATCTCACAAAATTAGCATATTTCATCCGACCAAAAAAAGAAAAGTGTTTTTAATACAAAAAACGTCAACCTTCAAATAATCATGTACAGTTATGTACTCAATACTTGGTCGGGAATCCTTTTGCAGAAATGACTGCTTCAATGCAGCGTGGCATGGAGGCAATCAGCCTGTGGCACTGCTGAGGTCTTATGGAGGCCCAGGATGCTTCGATAGCGGCCTTTAGCTCATCCAGAGTGTTGGGTCTTGAGTCTCTCAACGTTCTCTTCACAATATCCCACAGATTCTCTATGGGGTTCAGGTCAGGAGAGTTGGCAGGCCAATTGAGCACAGTGATACCATGGTCAGTAAATCATTTACCAGTGGTTTTGGCACTGTGAGCAGGTGCCAGGTCGTGCTGAAAAATGAAATCTTCATCTCTATAAAACTTTTCAGCAGATGGAAGCATGAAGTGCTCCAAAATCTCCTGATAGCTAGCTGCATTGACCCTGCCCTTGATAAAACACAGTGGACCAACACCAGCAGCTGACACGGCACCCCAGACCATCACTGACTGTGGGTACTTGACACTGGACTTCTGGCATTTTGGCATTTCCTTCTCCCCAGTCTTCCTCCAGACTCTGGCACCTTGATTTCCGAATGACATGCAGAATTTGCTTTCATCTTAAAAAAGTACTTTGGACCACTGAGCAACAATCCAGTGCTGCTTCTCTGTAGCCCAGGTCTGGGGAATGCGGCACCTGTAGCCCATTTCCTGCACACACCTGTGCACGGTGGCTCTGGATGTTTCTACTCCAGACTCAGTCCACTGCTTCCGCAGGTCCCCCAAGGTCTAGAATCGGCCCTTCTCCAAAATCTTCCTCAGGGTCCGGTCACCTCTTCTCGTTGTGCAGCGTTTTCTGCCACACTTTTTCCTTCCCACAGACTTCCCACTGAGGTGCCTTGATACAGCACTCTGGGAACAGCCTATTCGTTCAGAAATGTCTGTGTCTTACCCTCTTGCTTGAGGGTGTCAATAGTGGCCTTCTGGACAGCAGTCAGGTCGGCAGTCTTACCCATGATTGGGGTTTTGAGTGATGAACCAGGCTGGGAGTTTTAAAGGCCTCAGGAATCTTTTGCAGGTGTTTAGAGTTAACTCGTTGATTCAGATGATTAGGTTCATAGCTCGTTTAGAGACCCTTTTAATGATATGCTAATTTTGTGAGATAGGAATTTTGGGTTTTCATGAGCTGTATGCCAAAATCATCCATATTAAGACAATAAAAGACCTGAAATATTTCAGTTAGTGTGCAATGAATCTAAAATATATGAATGTTAAATTTTCATCATGACATTATGGAAAATAATGAACTTTATCACAATATGCTAATATTTTGAGAAGGACCTGTATATAAGAATGCGTGTGATGCTGTGATATGATGCACATTTGTGCTTGTATTTAGAAGCCCTGAATGGATTTAAAAAGTCTGCATAAGGATTGCAACATAAACTCACATCTATTGCACTGCCCAGTTGAACTGTTGTGAGATGTAAACCACACCCCATAAGGGTCCAGAATCACAGAATATGCTCTGTATACAGACGGGGATGTGGCAGATCAACTAGTACAATGTAAAATCACAGTTATCTGTAATGGGGGCTTAATGTTTCCCTGTTTATTGTGGAACTTTAATTTCAATGGGGCTCTGAACCCAATCACTGTCAAAAGTTAAATGATCTAAAAATAAAAAGTGTGGTTATAAAAAATGTGTAAAATACAACAGGCTTGGTCAGACTGTTCATTAATCTACAGTTCCAAAAGAAACTGCGATAAATAGAAGAGCAAAAGCACTGGATTTAAAATCATCGGAAACGTTCCATGTTGATTCCTCTGGGACAATTTCAATTTATTTCAAGAAAACAGAGAAATATTCCTATAAAATTTGCTCTTGTTTTTAGGTCATATTACATTTGTTTATTTAGTCTGAGTTGAATGTTGTTTGCTTCTTACTGTGTTTAAAACTGTTTTGTTACAAACACAATAGAAAAGATGCCATAATTATACAACGGGATAGGAATTTAGGAACATTTCAGCAATAATATTTACATACTGAAATAAAATTCTGCACTTTTCCAGACTTGGCTATGCATCAACCTGTAGGGTCTCAGTCATGCGCGTCTCTCTGAGGTAGAGGGTGCAGACTGACCAGTCCGTCTGCATACTGGAACGTATCACCGTTTTCATATTCCAGCATGTCCAGGGCAACCTCACAGCTTTCTTTGACTACACGTTCTTGGTCTTTAAGGTAACTCTGCAGCACAGTCAGACACTCCTCTTTTCCAATGGATCCAAGAGCCTCTGCTGCCTCATGCCGGACCATGGGGTTCTCCTTAGAACGTTCCAGAACTGCACACAGTGCTGGTATGGCTGCCGGGTGTTGCATCTGGCCCAGAACATAGCCAATCTCATGACGAAATAGTGCACTGGAGCACTGCAACCCTGATGACAAAGATGTTACAAGTTTGTTACAGAGTATCCGGTGTGATCTTTGTTTCCAGTTTAGTGTTATTATATAGGTCGATCTAGATTTAATTGCGGGATTCAGTAGTGCATCTTACCGTCTCCAAGTGCAACCACAGCCTCCTCTGTGCCCAGGTTCCGCAAAGCAAACATGGCTCGGTAGCGTTCAAAGAGCGACAGACTTTCATCTAGCAGCACAGAGTGCAGCTCTGGTACACTCCTCCTGGGTGCTGGAGGAGCTGGGTCTACGGAGCAGTAGGGGTTCTTATCTGTACTGCCATCCTGCAACTGCGTCTCTCCACCAGTAAGAAGCCATTCCAGCCGACGCATTGCCAACTGACAAGTCTCTGCAACCTGAACAACAGAAGGACAAAAGGGTTAAAGACGCATATTAAAAAGGCTTCCGTGTAGACACCGCAATGCTGGAAAACTGATATGACTAAATAAATTCAGCCTTAAGAAACCACAAACATAAAAAATGACAATTTAACAATTTTGCTACATTCCTAAATTACTCAATTGGCCAATTTAGTATTGCTATAAAATACACTCAAAAAATCCAGTTCATGTCGCTTAAAAATAATGATGCAGCATGAGCATTACTTAATTCAAAATTCAAATTCAAAAATACTTTATTCATCCCAAATGGAAATGAACTGTTGTAGCTCAAATGATGCAGGTTTTCTCAAAGAGCTGTTGTAGATGCTGATGGCTCTGGGCAGGAAGGATCTCCTGTAGCGATCTGTCTGAAGAAGCCTCTGACTGAAGACACTCTGTTATTGCACAACAGTCTGATGAAGAGGATGCTCCATAATGTTCTTCATTTTATTAATAATCCTTTTTTCCACAATCAAGAAGTCCTCAAAACAGTCAGCCTTCTTTTTAGCTATTTTAAGCCACTGGCCCTGATGACGCTACCCCAGCAGATGATGGCAGAAGAGAACACACTCCCCACAATAGACTTGAAGATATACAGCATCTTGCTGCAAACACAGAAGGACCGAAGCTTCCTCAAGAAGTACAGTCTGCTCTGTCACAAGCTCTTTGAGCTTGAGCTTGTGCGGGAGGTCGAGAGATATCAACTAGAAATAGTCGGGCTCACCTCTACACAGAGCGTGGGCTCTAGAACCCATCTCCTCGAGAGAGGCTGGATCCCTGCACTTTCGGGTTGGGGACAGGTCTCTTACTGTCGTTTCAGCCTATGGGCCAAACAGTACTGTGGAGTACCCAGTCTTCTTGGTGTTCCTGTCAGAGGTGTTCCATAGTGCCCCTTCCGGAGACTCCATTATTCTGCTGGGGAACTTCAACACCTACGTAGGAAACAACAGTGACACCTGGGCGTGATCGGGAGGAATGGCCTCCCTGATCTGAATCCGAGTGGTGTTTCATTATTGCACTTCTGTGCTAGTCACCGATTGCCCATAATGAACACCATGTTCGATCATAAGGGTGTTCATCAGTGCACTTGGCACAAGGACACCCTAGACAGGAGGTCGATGATCGACTTTGTTGTTGTGTCGTCAAACCTTCAGCTGCATGTTTTAGACACTCGGGTGAAGAGAGGGGCTGAGCTGTCCACTGATCACCACCTGGTGGTGAGTTGGATCCGCTGGAAGAGGAGAAAGACGGACAGACTTGGCAGGCTCAAGCGCATTGTGAGGTGTCTGCTGGGAACGTCTGGCAGAGCCCTCGGCCAGGGATGTGTTGAACTCCTACCTCCGGGAGAGCTTTGAGATTCTGGGGGATGTTGGGGAATAGAGTACAAGTAGACCATGTTCTCTGCAGCTATTGTCGATGCTGCTGCCCCTAGCTGCAGCCGTAAGGTCTGCAATGTCTGTTGCGGCATCAGTCCCCAAACCCGGTGGTGGACACCAGCAGTAAGGGATGCTGTCGAGCTGAAGGAGAAGTCCTATCAGCTGTGGTTGGCTTGTGGGACTCCTGAGGCGGTTGACGGCTACAGTGAGGTCAATCGTGCCACACCCCGGGATGTGGCAAAGGCAAAAACACAGGCCTGGGAGGAGCTCTGTCAGGCCACGGAAAGGGACTACCGGTTGGCCTCAAAGTGATTCTGGCAAACCATCCAACACCTCAGGAGGGGGAGGCAGTGCTTCGCCAACACTGTTTACAGTGGGGGTGGGGAGCTGCTGACCTCGACTGAGGACCTTATCAGGTGGTGGAAGGAGTACTTCGAGGATCTCCTCAATCCTGCTATCACGCATTCCCTGGTGGAAGCAGAGGCTGGGGACTCTGGGTTGGACTCTTTCATCACCCAGGCTGAAGTCACCGAGGTGGTTAAACAGCTTTGGCAGGGCTTTGGGGGTGGATGAGATCCACCCTGAGTACCTCAAGTCTCTGGATGTTGTGGGGCTGTCATGGTTGACATTGCATGACAGTCGGGGACAGTGCCTCTGAACTGGCAGAAATGGGTGGTTTCAACTATAGGGGGATCACACTCCTCAGCCTCCCTGTTAAGGCCTACGCCAGGGTATTGGAGAGGAGAGTCCGGACGATAGTCGAACCTCGGCTTCAGGAGGAGTAGGGACGTCTGGGTGTCTCTTAGTCTGCTGCCCCCACAACCCAGTCCCGGATGAAGCGGAAGACTACGAGTACGAGACCCCACAATGATATACAGGTCCTTCTCAAAAAACTTAGCATATTGAGATTAAGTTCATTATTTTCCATAATGTCATGATGAAAATTTAACATTCATATATTTTAGATTCATTGCACACTAACTGAAATATTTCAGGTCTTTTATTGTCTTAATACGGATGATTTTGGCATACAGCTCATGAAAACCCAAAATTCCTATCTCACAAAATTAGCATATTTCATCCGACCAATAAAAGAAAAGTGTTTTTAATACAAAAACGTCAACCTTCAAATAATCATGTACAGTTATGCACTCAATACTTGGTCGGGAATCCTTTTGCAGAAATGACTGCTTCAATGCGGCGTGGCATGGAGGCAATCAGCCTGTGGCACTGCTGAGGTCTTATGGAGGCCCAGGATGCTTCGATAGCGGCCTTTAGCTCATCCAGAGTGTTGGGTCTTGAGTCTCTCAACGTTCTCTTCACAATATCCCACAGATTCTCTATGGGGTTCAGGTCAGGAGAGTTGGCAGGCCAATTGAGCACAGTGATACCATGGTCAGTAAACCATTTACCAGTGGTTTTGGCACTGTGAGCAGGTGCCAGGTCATGCTGAAAAATGAAATCTTCATCTCCATAAAGCTTTTCAGCGGATGGAAGCATGAAGTGCTCCAAAATCTCCTGATAGCTAGCTGCATTGACCTGCCCTTGATAAAACACCAAGCAGCTGACACGGCACCCCAGACTATCACTGACTGTGGGTACTTGACACTGGACTTCTGGCATTTCCTTCTCCCCAGTCTTCCTCCACACTCTGGCACCTTGATTTCCGAATGACATGCAGAATTTGCTTTCATCCGAAAAAAGTACTTTGGACCACTGAGCAACAGTCCAGTGCTGCTTCTCTGTAGCCCAGGTCAGGGGCTTCTGCCGCTGTTTCTGGTTCAAACGTGGCTTGACCAGGGGAATGCGGCACCTGTAGCCCATTTCCTGCACACGCCTGTGCACGGTGGCTCTGGATGTTTCTACTCCAGACTCAGTCCACTGCTTCCGCAGGTCCCCCAAGGTCTGGAATCGGCCCTTCTCCACAATCTTCCTCAGGGTCCGGTCACCTCTTCTCGTTGTGCATCGTTTTCTGCCACACTTTTTCCTTCCCACAGACTTCCCACTGAGGTGCCTTGATACAGCACTCTGGGAACAGCCTATTCGTTCAGAAATTTCTTTCTGTGTCTTACCCTCTTGCTTGAGGGTGTCAATAGTGGCCTTCTGGACAGCAGTCAGGTCGGCAGTCTTACCCATGATAGGGGTTTTGAGTGATGAACCAGGCTGGGAGTTTTAAAGGCCTCAGGAATCTTTTGCAGGTGTTTAGAGTTAACTCGTTGATTCAGATGATTAGGTTCATAGCTCGTTTAGAGACCCTTTTAATGATATGCTAATTTTGTGAGATAGGAATTTTGGGTTTTCATGAGCTGTATGCCAAAATCATCCGTATTAAGACAATAAAAGACCTGAAATATTTCAGTTAGTGTGCAATAAATCTAAAATATATGAATGTTAAATTTTCATCATGACATTATGGAAAATAATTAACTTTATCACAATATGCTAATTTTTTGAGAAGGACCTGTATTTAGATGCTTTTTGGGTCATATTTGGTCAGTCTGTTCAGATTTTTCCATTTTGTATTACGTTTCGTTCTCTATTACGTCGCAGTATTTTCGGTGGAACTTCTAAAGATTGTCGTGGACTTCCGACTAGCCAATCCAGTGAATCCGCCATTTTTGTCCTCGCAGTATTCATGTAGTTCAAGCAGAAGCAGCCGAAGCAGCAAGCGGAAAAATCTAAATCTTCTGTTGTCAGGTGTATTAACCCGACAACACCACTCATTACCCCAGGATCAGAACCTCTTCGGAGTGCCTGGTTAAATTTTATTTTTCATGGAAACGTGCCGACATCAGTAGGTCCTCTTCATTTGTGTGAAGCACTTCAGGGAGAGTGTTTCAGCACTCGTTTTTAGTTCCTTAAGGACATCACCTTATTGTGCATTTTGAATAACAATATTAAACAAACAGTTCTGCAATCTGTTTGGTTGCCCTTTTTGCCTTGGGAAACACATGATCCAAATGCATTCAGTGATGTTCTTGATGGTAGCGTTGGCTAACTCTTTAACTATGTTGGGGTCTTGTTTAAAAGTTTTCATTCAAGTTGTGGTAGCAATAAAATTTTAAAAATGCAATCTTACATATAGTTTTTCTAAAAATATTGTCAGTAACATTAGTAATGGGATTACAGCTTTTGTTACTACTGTGAATTCCTTAACTTTTCTCAGCTATTGTTTAAGAATTTACATTTTTCATGTAGCCTACTAGGGCAGGGGGGTTCAAAGTCAGTCCTCGCAAGGTCCTGACGTTTCCCTGCTTTAACATACAGGGGTTGGACAATGAAACTGAAACACCTGGTTTTAGACCACAATAATTTAGTAGTATGGTGTAGGGCCTCCTTTTGCGGCCAATACAGCGTCAATTCATCTTGGGAATGACATATACAAGTCCTGCACAGTGGTCAGAGGGATTTTAAGCCATTCTTCTTGCAGGATAGTGGCCAGGTCACTACGTGATACTGGTGGAGGAAAACGTTTCCTGACTCGCTCCTCCAAAACACCCCAAAGTGGCTCAATAATATTTAGATCTGGTGACTGTGCAGGCCATTGGAGATGTTCAACTTCACTTTCATGTTCATCAAACCAATCTTTCAATAAGTCATGCTGTGTGTATTGGTGCATTGTCATCCTGATACACGGCACCTCCTTCAGGATACAATGTTTGAACCATTGGATGCACATGGTCCTCAAGAATGATTCGGTAGTCCTTGGCAGTGGGACTTCTCCACACCGTAACTCTCCCGGATGTGGGCTCATCAGGGAACAATACATGTTTCACATTGTCCACAGCCCAAGATTTGCGCTCCTTGCACAATTGAAAGCGACGTTTGGCATTGGCATGAGTGACCAAAGGTTTGGCTATAGCAGCCCGACCGTGTATATTGACCCTGTGGAGCTCCCGACGGACAGTTCTGGGGGAAACAGGACAGTTGAGGTGCACATTTAATTCTGCCGTGATTTGGTCAGCCATGGTTTTATGTTTTTTGGATACAATCCGGGTTAGCACCCGAACATCCCTTTCAGACAGCTTCCTCTTGTGTCCACAGTTAATCCTGTTGGATGTGGTTCGTCCTTCTTGGTGGTATGCTGACATTACTATGGATACCGTGGCTCTTGATACATCACAAAGACTTGCTGTCTTGGTCACAGATGCACCAGCAAGACGTGCACCAACAATTTGTCCTCTTGAACTCTGTTATGTCACCCATAATGTTGTGTGCATTTCAATATTTTGAGCAAAACTGTGCTTTTACCCTGCTAATTGAACCTTCACACTCTGCTCTTACTGGTGCAATGTGCAATCAATGAAGACTGGCTACCAGGCTGGTCCAATTTAGCCATGAAACCTCCCACACTAAAATGACAGGTGTTTCAGTTGCATTGTCCAACCCCTGTACCTGATTTAGATGATTGCAGCTCATCAAAAGCCTGTTAATGAACCATCACTGTTGTTTGTTGGATTCGATAGCTTACAGCTACAATATTAGTTTTAATGCTGTTGTTCTCATGCATTAGTAAACATAGCACATTGTTGGTGCAATGATTTTGTATATACTTATTGTGTTTTTGGACATTTGTTGATATTTATCAAGGGCAAGTAAAGTAATAGAATCTTGTATGGCTCCGCAGCCTGGAGGGGCGGACTGTGAAGGGCCTCATTTGCATTTAAAGAGACCACGGCAAAATGAGACGGTCAAAAAGGAAGCTTAAAAAATTAGTAAAATGAATGCCCGAGGAGCTAAAATAACGACAAATTCAAACCATAGCATTGCAGTTCTACTTTATACAGACCACATCTGAATGGTTTAAATGGGAAAAAGCAGGATTTAAAAGCATGATCTGTCCCCTTTAAAATCTACAATCATCTCATTTGTTTTATTCATGTTCAAGATGAGATGCTCGTTTCCACACCATGCTACAAAGCGGTCCAACAGCTTTGTGTCAATCATCTTTGTACTCGGCTTCTTGTCCATCTCTGATCCACCCCACGACTGCAGAATCATCTGATTATTTCTGCAGGTGACAGGAGTCTGTCTTGTACTGGAAGTTTGAGGCATACAGAATGAAAATTAATGGAGAGAGTACAGTCCCCTGTGGAGATTGTTGAGGCCTCCACCTGAGTCTTCTGGAGTTTCTGACAAAGCAAATCAGGTTGAATTGTATTAAATTGACTGGAGAAATCAAAGAACATGATCCTCACAGTGCTGCTGGCTTTGTACAGATGACAGTGGGTTTGTTGAAGCAGGTGTATGATGGCATCTTCAACTCCAACTCCACAGCGATAAGCAAACTGAAGGGGGTCCTGATATTTTATTGTTCTCAAGTGGGCCAACAGGAGTCTCTAGGACCTTCATGATGTGGAATGTCAGGGCAACAGTCGTTGAGGACTGATGGGTGAGTTTTCTTTGGTACCGGAACAAGACTGGAGGTCTTCCACAACACTGGAACCTTCTTCTGGGCCAGGCTAAGGTTGAAGAGGTGGTGCAGAATCCCACAGAGCTGCTCTGCACAGGCCTTCACGGCTTTAGGGCTTGAACAATCTGGGCCTGCAGCCTTATTCAGGTTCAGTCTTTGCAGTCTTCTCTTCACCTGACTTCTTGAGACAAAAAAAGGTGGAAGGAGCAAGCAAAGGGAGCATCTACATCATTCTAGTGATCAAGATCTAGTGATCAAGTATGGTTTGTGCAACCAGACAGCAGCAGGATTTAAAAGCATAACCAGCTAGGCGTTAATTGGAAGAATTTGCTCCACCATCAGCAGAATTGTTAGAGTTCATTGGCTCAGTCCAGACATCCATGGGTCTGATCTTCTTTCTGCTTGAAGCCTCTGATTTTCCTCCTTGACCAGACACCTCTGATATTGTTTTGCTGGAGCTTGCTCTCCAGCAAAACAATATCACCTCTTTGCTGTCTCTTATGTTGACTTTAAGTTGCTTCTGTATACTCCTCAATATTTCCTCATCTCCCTCTCTGAAGGCCCTTTTTGTCTTGTTAAGCAGGTCCTTCAGGTCACGGATAACACAGAGTCTGTTATTGGGGAAGCATCTCACTGTTTTAGTAGTGATGGTGTTATCCACACAGAAGTTTATATAGTCGATGACACACTCAGCTATGGCATTGATGCACAGTGCGTCCCAGTCTGTAGCCTCAAAGCAACCTTGCAGGCCTTCTCCAGCTTCCTGTGACCATCTTCTCAGTTCTCTTTTTTACAGGTTGCCTCTGAACAAGAGGTTTTTATTTCTAGAATTGCGCCACTCTAGGTGGCAGCAGGTTGGAGTGGCTCTGTTACTTTTTATTCTGATTAATTATTTTTAATAATTTTTAACAACACACGTTGATGAAATTTATATTTTTTTGGACGTTTATCCTCTCAGGTGTCGGATACTGTGCAGCTGGAAGGATTTTTGCTGATACTTTTTTACTTTTTGACATTTGTTATGATGCATCACAATGACAACGGGGTTGTTTGTTTAATGTTTTTCTTTTTTTTACTGCTGGGAGCAGGTGATTACTATCTCAAAAGCTCAAATAATACTTGAACTACAACCCCAAATACTTGAGTTGAAAAGGAGGTGCCGTAGATGCAGAGCAAGAGCAAAGAGAAGAGAGAGAAGGAGGAAGTTCAAACATTTTCTTCCATTGATCATGATGGGGAATGTGAGATCGTGGGGAAACAAGTTGGATGAACTCTAAGCCCAACAAAGGACCCAGCCAGAGTATCAGGAATGCAGTATTATGTGTGTAGAATATAAACTATCTATGTGTGTAACCTGTGTGCAGATATAGGGGAGTCAAGCTTAGGGAGTGAAGCATAGAGAGTCCAAAGTCATAAATTAGTGAAGGACAAGGGATCACCGGATGGGGGGAGAAGAAGACAGGGGAGGACAAGCTAGAAGAGAAGAACCAGAAACACTCCTTATTTGGATATGAGGAGTGATTATATTGTTGCTGGGGAGATATCCACAGACAGACTGATTGTGTATGTGTACTGCATGGCAGCGAGGGGTATATAAAAGGTATTGTGGCGCGCCCCCAAAGGAGACAACACACAGACGTTTACAGGTACCCGTGTAAGTGTGTCTCCTCTCTGAATTCAGATTGGTTTTAATAAACTTGTGGAAACGTACAACTGATCTCTGACTGAGGATTGTCCTTTGGGGTGTCAAATATAAAGAGTCGATGAGAGGTGAGGAGTAATGTAAGAGTTAACGGACGGCCAGTAAAGTTTTCCTACCTCGACATGTGGTTCACTGAGACATGGCTGCAGGATCATATCCCTGACTCCAGCATGTCTCTGCCAGGCTTTCTGATCATTGGAGAAAACAGAGATTTAAAGAGGAGCAGCAAACGCAAAGGTGGACTGGCAGTATTTGTTAACAACAGATGGTGTAATCCAGGACATGTTATTGGTGAACTCTCCGTGTAAATATGAATAAAAACTTCCTGCCAACAGTTCAGTATCTGGGCTGCAGAGACAACACTTCAGAGTGTTATTTTGGCAAAAGTATACGTTCCACCTTTAGCTGTTGCCAACACTGCATGTGATGTCATCAGCTCAGTTGTTGCTCAGCTACAGACCCAACACCCCAATGCATTTGTGGCAATTTTGGTGAATTTAACCATGCCAGGGTGTTATTGGCGAAGCATCTTATCGTTCTGGTGGGGATGATGTTATCCACACGGAAGTTTATATAGTCAGTGACATATTCAGTCATGGGATTGATGTCCTCTCCATGTGGCTGGCACTGTGTATCTCAGTCTGCAGCATCAAAGCAACCTCACAGAGCTTCTTCAGCTTCCTGTGACCATCTTCTCATAGGTCATTTTATTGCAGGTTGCCTCTGAACTTGGGGCTTACAGGTCCTTCTCAAAATATTAGCATATTGTGATAAAGTTCATTATTTTCCATAATGTCATGATGAAAATTTAACATTCATATATTTTAGATTCATTGCACACTAACTGAAATATTTCAGGTCTTTTATTGTCTTAATACGGATGATTTTGGCATACAGCTCATGAAAATCCAAAATTCCTATCTCACAAAATTAGCATATCATTAAAAGGGTCTCTAAACGAGCTATGAACCTAATCATCTGAATCAACGAGTTAACTCTAAACACCTGCAAAAGATTCCTGAGGCCTTTAAAACTCCCAGCCTGGTTCATCACTCAAAACCCCAATCATGGGTAAGACTGCCGACCTGACTGCTGTCCAGAAGGCCACTATTGACACCCTCAAGCAAGAGGGTAAGACACAGAAAGAAATTTCTGAACAAATAGGCTGTTCCCAGAGTGCTGTATCAAGGCACCTCAGTGGGAAGTCTGTGGGAAGGAAAAAGTGTGGCAGAAAACGCTGCACAACGAGAAGAGGTGACTGGACCCTGAGGAAGATTGTGGAGAAGGGCCGATTCCAGACCTTGGGGGACCTGCGGAAGCAGTGGACTGAGTCTGGAGTAGAAACATCCAGAGCCACCGTGCACAGGCGTGTGCAGGAAATGGGCTACAGGTGCCGCATTCCCCAGGTCAAGCCACTTTTGAACCAGAAACAGCGGCAGAAGCGCCTGACCTGGGCTACAGAGAAGCAGCACTGGACTGTTGCTCAGTGGTCCAAAGTACTTTTTTCGGATGAAAGCAAATTCTGCATGTCATTCGGAAATCAAGGTGCCAGAGTCTGGAGGAAGACTGGGGAGAAGGAAATGCCAAAATGCCAGAAGTCCAGTGTCAAGTACCCACAGTCAGTGATGGTCTGGGGTGCCGTGTCAGCTGCTGGTGTTGGTCCACTGTGTTTTATCAAGGGCAGGGTCAATGCAGCTAGCTATCAGGAGATTTTGGAGCACTTCATGGTTCCATCTGCTGAAAAGCTTTATGGAGATGAAGATTTCATTTTTCAGCACGACCTGGCACCTGCTCACAGTGCCAAAACCACTGGTAAATGGTTTACTGACCATGGTATCACTGTGCTCAATTGGCCTGCCAACTCTCCTGACCTGAACCCCATAGAGAATCTGTGGGATATTGTGAAGAGAACGTTGAGAGACTCAAGACCCAACACTCTGGATGAGCTAAAGGCCGCTATCGAAGCATCCTGGGCCTCCATAAGACCTCAGCAGTGTCACAGGCTGATTGCCTCCATGCCACGCCGCATTGAAGCAGTCATTTCTGCAAAAGGATTCCCAACCAAGTATTGAGTGCATAACTGTACATGATTATTTGAACGTTGACGTTTTTTGTATTAAAAACACTTTTCTTTTATTGGTCGGATGAAATATGCTAATTATGTGAGATAGGAATTTTGGGTTTTCATGAGCTGTATGCCAAAATCATCCGTATTAAGACAATAAAAGACCTGAAATATTTCAGTTAGTGTGCAATGAATCTAACATATATGAATGTTAAATTTTCATCATGACATTATAGAAAATACTGAACTTTATCACAATATGCTAATATTTTGAGAAGGACCTGTATATTTTTAGCAGAAAAGCAAGATTGTGATCTGATTTGCCTAGAGGAGGTCTTGCTGTAGAGATGTATGAGTCCTTGACATTTGTATAAAACAAATCCAATGTTTTGTTTTCTCTGGTAGAGCAGCTGACAAACTGTTGAAACGTTGGAAGTGTAGCAGAGAGTGAAGCATGGTTAAAATCACCAGAAATTGCCACAAATGCATGGGGGGGTTGTGTCTGTAGCTTAGCAACAACTGAGCTGATGACATCACATGCAGCATTGGCAACAGCTAAAGGTAGACTACAGGGGTTGGACAAAGACACTGAAACACCTGTCATTTTAGTGTGGGAGGTTTCATGGCTAAATTGGACCAGCCTGGTAGCCAGTCTTCATTGATTGCACATTGCACCATTAAGAGTAGAGTGTGAAGATTCAATTAGCAGGGTAAGAGCACAGTTTTGCTCAAAATATTGAAATGTACACAACATTATGGATGACATACCAGAGTTCAAGAGGACAAATTGTTGGTGCACGTCTTGCTGGCGCATCTGTGACCAAGACAGCAAGTCTTTGTGATGTATCAAGAGCCACGGTATCCAGGGTAATGTCAGCATACCACCAAGAAGGACAAACCACATCCAACAGGATTAACTGTGGACGCAAGAGGAAGCTGTCTGAAAGGGATGTTCGGGTGCTAACCCAGATTGTATCCAAAAAACATAAAACCATGGCTGACCAAATCACGGCAGAATTAAATGTGCACCTCAACTCTCCTGTTTCCACTAGAACTGTCCGTCGGGAGCTCCACAAGGTCAATATACACGGCCTGGCTGCTATAGCCAAACCTTTGGTCACTCATGCCAATGCCAAACGTGGGTTTCAATGGTGCAAGGAGCGCAAATCTTGGGCTGTGGACAATGTGAAACATGCATTGTTCTCTGATGAGTCCACCTTTACTGTTTTCCCCACATCCGGGAGAGTTACGGTGTGGAGAAGCCCCAAAGAAGCGTACCACCCAGACTGTTGCATGCCCAGAGTGAAGCATCAGGGGTGGATCAGTGATGGTTTGGGTTGCCATATCATGACATTCCCTTGGCCCAATACTTGTGCTAGATGGGCGCGTCACTGCCAAGGACTACCGAACCATTCTTGAGGACCATGTGCATCCAATGGTTCAAACATTGTATCCTGAAGGCGGTGCCGTGTATCAGGATGACAATGCACCAATACACACAGCAAGACTGGTGAAAGATTGGTTTGTTGAACATGAAAGTGAAGCTGAACATCTCCCATGGCCTGCAGAGTCACCAGATCTAAATATTATTGAGCCACTTTGGGGTGTTTTGGAGGAGCGAGTCAGGAAATGTTTTCCTCCACCAGTATCACGTAGTGACCTGGCCACTATCGTGCAAGAAGAATGGCTTAAAATCCCTCTGACCACTGTGCAGGACTTGTATATGTCATTCCCAAGACAACTTGACGCTGTATTGGCCGCATAAAGAGGCCCTACACCATACTAATAAATTATTGTGGTCTAAAACCAGGTGTTTCAATTTTATTGTCCAACCCCTGTATATACTTTTGCCAAAATAACACTGGTGAACTCTCTGGGTAAATAATATGGACAAAAACTTACTGCCAACAGTTCAATATCTGGACTGCAGAGACGACACTTCACAGTAACATGTCCCGAATTACATCCATCGGTTGTTCACAAGTACTGCCACTCCACGTCCTTTGCGTTTGCCACTCCTCTTTAAATCTCTGTCTGCTAGTATGGTCAGAAACCTTGACAGAGAGACGCTGGAGTCAAAGATATGATCCTGCAGCCATGTCTCAGTGAAACACATGATACTGCATTCCGAAACTCTGGCTGGGTCCTTTGTAGGGCTTGGGAGTTCATCCAACTAGTTTCCCCAACAATCTCACATTGCCCATCATAATCGATGGAAGAGATGGTTTGAACTTCCTCCTTCTCCCTCTTCTCTTTGCTCTTGCTCTGCATCTACGGTGCCTCCTTTTCAACTCATCAGGGATTTGGGGTTGTAATTGAAGTATTATTTGAGCTTCTGAGATAATAACCAAAACAACCCCGTTGCCATGGTGATGCATCATAACAAATGTCCAAAAGTAAACAAAGTATCAGCAAAAATCTTTTCAGCTGCAGGGTATCTGATACCGGAGAAGATAATCGTCCGAAAAAAATATCTATTTTATCCACCAAAAGAGGAATTTGAGTTCTTAAAAAGAATTAATCTTTTATCGTTTAGATATACTGAGGCAGTTCAAAAAAGGGTTCTGTTGTCAGTCCAATAATAATTAAGTAAAGGAAAATGAAAAGCTGAGTATTTAGTTGTACAAGAGCCTGTTGTGTTTGTGCTCCTACCTCTATGACGGGATCCTTACTGTACTCCTTCAGCAGGTCCAAAACCACAGAATCACCAATCGCTCCAAGGGCCTCCCCTACAGACAATGGAACATAGCACTCATTGCTTCCATTTCCTTCAAGTGAATCCATCCCCTGTACTGGATTTACCTCTGCTGCCAACAAAGGCAATGCGTGAGGAAGGTCAGCTTAACCTGCATGCAGTGGGGCAGAGGGCAGGTAAGCAAGAAGAAACTCACTCCTGCTTTGCCTCTAATGCTACCAATATGTTTCAACTGGCTCCAAAGCACACCGGTTAAAAAATTGGAAACATAAAAAAGGTTAAGTGTGTCCAAACATCTCACATAAGATGGCCCATCAGCTGAGTTATCAACAGGTCCACTGCAACATCAGATACTTTAAATCACATCAACATGGCTGCAATTCATCATTTATGTATACTTTTTCAGCTACAAACTTGGTAATCTTAACGTGTATCTTAACATATTCAAAACTAGAGCAGAAAGTTTGAACAAATAACCTAATGTAGGACTTTTCAAAAGGTCAGCATCAGGATACAGAATTTAATAGTGTGTTTTATTATCTGTTTATGTTGTCTTGGTGTTTGTTTTGCCAGAAGTCAGAGACAAATCTCCATCTCAAAAAGGTAATGGACAATAAAGTTATCTTACCTAGGGCTCGTCAAAAGAACAACAGACTGGTAGGGCTAAAAGAGGGGAAAGAGACTGGATGTGTTATGTCTGAGCATGTGCAAAAAATACTTTCAGATGGACTGGGGCTGACGGGAAGCGAATATACAATTGATCGGTGCCACAGGAGCCCTGGGCCTCACCCCAGTCCTAATCAACCTCCACGCATCATATTGGTAAGATTTCTCAGATATACAGGTCCTTCTCAAAATATTAGCATATTGTGATAAAGTTCATTATTTTCCATAATGTCGTGATGAAAATTTAACATTCATATATTTTAGATTCATTGCACACTAACTGAAATATTTCAGGTCTTTTATTGTCTTAATACGGATGATTTTGGCATACAGCTCATGAAAACCCAAAATTCCTATCTCACAAAATTAGCATATAATTAAAAGGGTCTCTAAACGAGCTATGAACCTAATCATCTGAATCAACGAGTTAACTCTAAACACCTGCAAAAGATTCCTGAGGCCTTTAAAACTCCCAGCCTGGTTCATCACTCAAAACCCCAATCATGGGTAAGACTGCCGACCTGACTGCTGTCCAGAAGGCCACTATTGACACCCTCAAGCAAGAGGGTAAGACACAGAAAGAAATTTCTGAACGAATAGGCTGTTCCCAGAGTGCTGTATCAAGGCACCTCAGTGGGAAGTCTGTGGGAAGGAAAAAGTGTGGCAGAAAACGCTGCACAACGAGAAGAGGTGACCGGACCCTGAGGAAGATTGTGGAGAAGGGCCGATTCCAGACCTTGGGGGACCTGCGGAAGCAGTGGACTGAGTCTGGAGTAGAAACATCCAGAGCCACCGTGCACAGGCGTGTGCAGGAAATGGGCTACAGGTGCCGCATTCCCCAGACCTGGGCTACAGAGAAGCAGCACTGGACTGTTGCTCAGTGGTCCAAAGTACTTTTTTCGGATGAAAGCAAATTCTGCATGTCATTCGGAAATCAAGGTGCCAGAGTCTGGAGGAAGACTGGGGAGAAGGAAATGCCAAAATGCCAGAAGTCCAGTGTCAAGTACCCACAGTCAATGATGGTCTGAGGTGCCGTGTCAGCTGCTGGTGTTGGTCCACTGTGTTTTATCAAGGGCAGGGTCAATGCAACTAGCTATAAGGAGATTTTGGAGCACTTCATGCTTCCATCTGCTGAAAAGCTTTATGGAGATGAAGATTTCATTTTTCAGCACGACCTGGCACCTGCTCACAGTGCCAAAACCACTGGTAAATGGTTTACTGACCATGGTATCACTGTGCTCAATTGGCCTGCCAACTCTCCTGACCTGAACCCCATAGAGAATCTGTGGGATATTGTGAAGAGAACGTTGAGAGACTCAAGACCCAACACTCTGGATGAGCTAAAGGCCGCTATCGAAGCATCCTGGGCCTCCATAAGACCTCAGCAGTGCCACAGGCTGATTGCCTCCATGCCACGCCGCATTGAAGCAGTCATTTCTGCCAAAGGATTCCCGACCAAGTATTGAGTGCATAACTGTACATGATTATTTGAAGGTTGACGTTTTTTGTATTAAAAACACTTTTCTTTTATTGGTCGGATGAAATATGCTAATTTTGTGAGATAGGAATTTTGGGTTTTCATGAGCTGTATGCCAAAATCATCCGTATTAAGACAATAAAAGACCTGACATATTTCAGTTAGTGTGCAATGAATCTAAAATATATGAATGTTAAATTTGCATCATTACATTATAGAAAATAATGAACTTTATCACAATATGCTAATTCTTTGAGAAGGACCTGTACAGCTCGAGAAAATATACTAGCTACTCCCAAAAAGAAGAAGGGCATACAGTGGAAGGACTGTAGGGTGACGTTTTTTGTGGATATGACTGAGGAGCGCTCTGCAAAGTGTAAACTGTTCTCCCCGATAATGAAAGGGCTGTGGCAACACAAGGTGAAGCACACGCTGGCCCATCCAGCTATGCTGCGGTTCGCATGGAGGGGACAGCGGCTGAGCTTTGCCGATGCACAAGAGGCAGAAAGTTTCATCCGAAAGAATATTAGGAACGTGGAGGATGCCGCAGAACCAATGGGATAAATGGAGCATGGAGGGGGGGGGGGAAGAGCCAAGGAGTGGAGCCAAGGCATATTCTAATACAAGAAATAAATCTGTACCAGCCCTTTTCAAGGAGGAAATTGGGTTAATTGATATCTGGAGACTGATACATCCCTTGGAATATACATTTTATTCACGCAAAGACACTTAGCTTTACAACAGACATGTGGACTTGTGATGTAAGTTTAATGACCATGTTGAGTCCTACTGTGCAGTGGATAGACAAACAATTCTAACGCCATCAAGTAGTTTTACACTGCAAAGAAATGTCAGGGTCTCACATTGCTGCCAATTTATCAGCAGAGTTTAAGACGATGTTGGGTCAGTGGGAAATCAAACAAGCAAGGGTTCACGTTGTTTTACGGGACAAAGCTCGTAATATGGCCAAAGCACTGGATGATGCCAACTTGAAAAGTTTGCCCTGCCTGGCGCACACACTGCAACTTGTTGTAAATGAGGGTCAGCTAGCGCAGTATCACCGATATTGTGGCAACGGGAAGGTGAATGTTTGGACATTTTAAGCATTCAGCTTTTGTGTATTCCTGACTCTACGACATAGTCGCGGTTGCAGCAGAGACTTGCTATTGCCGTGTATGCTGCTGAGCACGAGTTACCAAGCACACTCACCGCACACCAATGGGAGCTAATGGACAATGTACTAACCATCCTCGCACCTTTTGAGGAACTCACAATGGAGATCTGCTCATCAACAGCTACAGCAGCAGATGTCATCCCAACTGTCACCGCACTCAAACGGCTTTTGGAAAGGCAAGCAAACAGACCGTGGTGTGGGTACAGCCAAAGCCACATTGTTGGAGGCTGTTGTGAGAAGATTCAACAACATTGAGCATGATTTTCTGTACAGCTTGGCCACTATTTTTGATGCGAGGCAAGTATGAATAATGTATTTTCTAGACATAATTACTATTAGACTACTACCATATTTTAAAAACCTAATTAAAAATGAAAATTGCTTTATTGGATTGTGTTTCTTTATTTACATGAAAACCATAAAAATTATTAGTGTATACGAAACAATGATTGTTCCATCTTTCTTTGTTTATGCAAAACAAGGTACGAGAATTGCTACTTCTCAGCAGAGGGGAAGGATGCAATGAAACTTGCGGAGGGGCACACCCATGGATGAAAAACTTGTTGCAGGAACATCCACTGAACTGGGACCTCCTGACATAGATCCACCTGCAGCCAAAAGGTGTTCATCAAGAAAAACCTGCCACTAATGTACAAGTGACTACAATAAGTCTGTGAGAACAACTTACCTGTCCCAATGTTAATTCTTGTTATTACCCTTTGACTTTTGAAAATGTTACACTGCTGCACTTTATTTTTTGTAGAATGTTTAGGGGCTTATGTCCTGTAAACTGTGGCAGATTATTAGATTGTACATTTAAATAGCCACAAAACTGCTGCATTTGGGCATTTTATTTTTGCACTACAAACAAAAGTGAAACTCAGGACATTTTTAAGTTGCTTTGTTAGTTTGTCCTCAACTGACCTCAAACATTGTGATTTTGTAAAAGCAAAATACTGTTGTGGACTTTATTTTGTTTCCCTGAGTATTGTTCAATGGTTTTCAAAATAAAAGTGGAGCACTGAAGGCGTGTTGTGACCTTGTAACACCTGACAGTGTCAGTTATAAAAATCGGCAGGTCAGGCTTTTTAAGATTTTTAAAGTTTACAACCCTTTAACATTTTCTGAGTAAATAATCTTTACTTGTGCTACTACTTCAAAACAGAACCAACCTAAGCAGGTAGGTTCAGCTTTTGACAGGGGTAGAAGCACGAATCAGAGTGGACGTTACAATATAGGAGCAGATTTCAGAATTGGGATAGGCAAAAAGGAATTAAAAAAAATATTTTCTTTTGATGGTTACATTGTTTTTATTTATTGCAGAACCCTTCGTCCCACTGGTAATGCCATCTAATTTTTTTTATGGGGAAATCCTGTGTCTGGTGGCCTTCCCTCACTATTCTAAACAGCTGTCAGATGTTGGGCTTACTGACATCACCGTCTCTCCCTTTGGCCTGGCTTAGAAGTGCCAAATACAAACTGATCAAATCATTTCCAACCCCATCACTGTCTCCATGTGGACCGAATAACATCCAAACTAAATCACTCCTTCAGTGTCAGTGAGTGTAATTAGTAGCAGCTGATTGTTAGTAAATGGGTGACATACATATTTGATGGTTGTTTGATGAGTTGTTTCATCTCCATATTATGAGAGTCCATGTTTTACCTGCTTCATGCCTGACCATTGGCTCCTGCTTGGTATCTTTGAGCACAGTTGTCAGAACAGGAATGGCCCGTCTGTCCTGCATTTGTCCCAGGCAGTAGGCCAACTCATGCTTCAGCAAGGCCGAATCATCAGTGAAAGCCTTGCTGATCCATTCTATAGCTTCAGCACCTGGTGGAAGATATTTATTCAAATTAAGCAAAGAAATCGATGACGTTTCACAAGCATATTAAACAGAAGCCTTGTGCCAGTCAGCATCGTTAGGTAGTAATTTAATGTTTCTGTGACATTCTATTAAACATTTATACAGCTTATCAAAATGTAACATTCAGAACATGTCGGAATTTCGAACCGAAGCTCCCACAGGTTCTGGTGCTTTTGATTGATGATCCAACATGGCACCGTGGATGGCAGCCTAAGTCTTTTTCTCTCCTATACTTGTGCGTTTATTCCACTCTCTGCCACCATTCTGTTATCACTTTCCCCTAAGAGGATCTCCTAAACTTCAGACAATCCTCTCTAAATGTTTTTCTCCACTCCTAGTCATTATGGCCATTTTTCAGTGTGGCCAATGTTTGTCCATCACTGTGTCATCTGGCTCATCCACAAAACAGGACAGGTCCACACTAAAACAATCAGATCTGCAAAGAAGATGATCAGGGCTGACCTTCACTCCATCCAGGACTAAGGGGCAGCTAACATCTCTATAGACCTGCATGTTTCGCTGTCTCTCTGATGAACACTTAAACAGAGTTAGATCGATACCATGCATATTTGCACTACTTCAACAGACTTCTCTTTTGTAAAGCCCTGTATATACATACAGGTCCTTCTCAAAATATTAGCATATTGTGATAAAGTTCATTATTTTCCATAATGTCATGATGAAAATTTAACATTCATATATTTTAGATTCATTGCACACTAACTGAAATATTTCAGGTCTTTTATTGTCTTAATATGGATGATTTTGGCATACAGCTCATGAAAACCCAAAATTCCTATCTCACAAAATTAGCATATCATTAAAAGGGTCTCTAAACGAGCTATGAACCTAATCATCTGAATCAACGAGTTAACTCTAAACACCTGCAAAAGATTCCTGAGGCCTTTAAAACTCCCAGCCTGGTTCATCGCTCAAAACCCCAATCATGGGTAAGACTGCCGACCTGACTGCTGTCCAGAAGGCCACTATTGACACCCTCAAGCAAGAGGGTAAGACACAGAAAGACATTTCTGAACGAATAGGCTGTTCCCAGAGTGCTGTATCAAGGCACCTCAGTGGGAAGTCTGTGGGAAGGAAAAAGTGTGGCAGAAAACGCTGCACAACGAGAAGAGGTGACCGGACCCTGAGGAAGATTTTGGAGAAGGGCCGATTCCAGACCTTGGGGGACCTGCGGAAGCAGTGGACTGAGTCTGGAGTAGAAACATCCAGAGCCACCGTGCACAGGCATGTGCAGGAAATGGGCTACAGGTGCCGCATTCCCCAGGTCAAGCCACTTTTGAACCAGAAACAGCGGCAGAAGCGCCTGACCTGGGCTACAGAGAAGCAGCACTGGACTGTTGCTCAGTGGTCCAAAGTACTTTTTTCGGATGAAAGCAAATTCTGCATGTCATTCGGAAATCAAGGTGCCAGAGTCTGGAGGAAGACTGGGGAGAAGGAAATGCCAAAATGCCAGAAGTCCAGTGTCAAGTACCCACAGTCAGTGATGGTCTGGGGTGCCGTGTCAGCTGCTGGTGTTGGTCCACTGTGTTTTATCAAGGGCGGGGTCAATGCAGCTAGCTATCAGGAGATTTTGGAGCACTTCATGCTTCCATCTGCTGAAAAGCTTTATGGAGATGAAGATTTCATTTTTCAGCACGACCTGGCACCTGCTCACAGTGCTAAAACCACTGGTAAATGGTTTACTGACCATGGTATCACTGTGCTCAATTGGCCTGCCAACTCTCCTGACCTGAACCCCATAGAGAATCTGTGGGATATTGTGAAGAGAACGTTGAGAGACTCAAGACCCAACACTCTGGATGAGCTAAAGGCCGCTATCGAAGCATCCTGGGCCTCCATAAGACCTCAGCAGTGCCACAGGCTGATTGCCTCCATGCCACGCCGCATTGAAGCAGTCATTTCTGCCAAAGGATTCCCGACCAAGTATTGAGTTCATAACTGTACATGATTATTTGAAGGTTGACGTTTTTTGTATTAAAAACACTTTTCTTTTATTGGTCGGATGAAATATGCTAATTTTGTGAGATAGGAATTTTGGGTTTTCATGAGCTGTATGCCACAATCATCCGTATTAAGACAATAAAAGACCTGAAATATTTCAGTTAGTGTGCAATGAATCTAAAATATATGAATGTTAAATTTTCATCATGACATTATGGAAAATAATGAACTTTATCACAATATGCTAATATTTTGAGAAGGACTTGTATATTTACAATAAACTTTTATTTTTATTTACCTACTTATATATTTAAAATGTCTTCATGGAGAGCAAAATGGAACCAAAGTTAAATTCCTTGTTTGTGTTCACAAACTAAAAGCTGATTATGATTAGAAAATTTCACTCAAAAAAATAAATAAATAAAAACTCCTTTGTAGGTGTACCTCCCAGGTTCCTCAGGGTGAATAAAGCTCTGAAGCGCCGATTCAAGTCCAGACCTGGGTTGACCAGAACCTGCCCTACTGCTGCCACCTGCTTTGCAGTAGCCATCCTGTAACAGAATCACATACCAACATGACTAAGAACAAGGCATCAGCTTGTGGGCGCGCTGGGGTGTGCTGTGTCAATATTTTGAAGTGAGTGGCGAAAAATCCAGAAAAAGTTGATGACTATGCTTATATCGTTAAAGATAAGTTATATCATCAAATCTGTTTGAAGGCTCGCTGCATCTAATTGGCTCAGGAATATGGTGCAGTATCAGTGCCAAACTTAAGACTTGCTCACCCAGTGGTGGCTCCTTTCTTGTTGCTGGTGGCTATTTCCATTCCAAAGCCAGCTACTGATCAGATTAATAATAGGCCGGCACAAGTAACTGAGCGGCAGGCCCTGGCAAATGAGAAGGACAGTACTAACTTGGGTTAGCATTGGAGAGGCTGGTGACTAGCATGTCTTGGCTGGTCATGAAGCTGCAGTTGGCTTCGGGAAACAGTTATAGGGCAATTCCACCTCATTTTTCATTACCTTTAGCATCTTTAATCTGCTCTAACTCCAAAACCACAAAACTTAAGACACTTCAAACCTGGAATAGATTGTTCTACACTAATAGCAGAATCTTATAAACACAATTTGGGATTTTTTAAAGTTTAATAAAAATATTTGTGTCTTTTGGCTTCCTAAAAAGATGAGTGTAGCTACTATTCTGGTAAATCGCGTTCTAATGTAAATTATAACATTACTGGACTAATGAAAGATATTTATAGTAGCTAATTTTTGATCAGTAATGTCTGAGGTGCTATCTAAAATAATATTCAGATGTATTATTTAAGTACTTTTCATATTCCACTATCAGAATGCCCCTGTCACATATGAGAACATATTTTCTCTTCTTAAAAAAAAAAAAGAGAAAAAAAATGTTTTTGGGAAGAGCCCGACACACACACCCTATAATGGTTTGTTACCCCATGGGTCAGGGATTAAACAATCATTTTATGTTTTGGCTCAATCATCATACACAGAGACAATTGTTCTTTCCTTGCCAGAGTTACAGGAGAACAACCTAATATTGTATCTGACACATTCTGTTTCACCCACATAACATGGGAACAAATTGATTTACCAGCAGGTTTTTACTGCGTTTATTCCTCTCATCATGGACAATAACTCCTGTGAATTTGGAGACATTTCTCTTTATTTGCCAAAGATACAGGGGGTGGGGGGTTTGGAGGGCTAATATTTCAGCCATCTGAAATATTCTGTTCCCCCCCCATCTGTCTCAAATTTAATTTTGTTCTTGATTCAAGATTCACAACAAATTGATAAAAGCAATGCCAACACCTCTTGGTCTATGGTTAAAGAAGATTTGGTTCACTCCAAAACTCTCCCTGATCTGAGTCAACTGCATATAAAAAACATAGCCTTTACGGATAAAATAAATGACAAATAAAGTTTTACAGAGGAGAATGTACCCTGGTCAAGTTAAGCAGCAGTATATCCTTATGGATTTTAGTACAGATTTAATATCAGAAAGTAGAACAAAATATATATCCCCCCCTCTTCCTCCAAAAGTTAAAGACATCCACTATAAAACTTTAGATGACATCTGTTTTTATCAGGTTAAGATTTCAATTTGATACTCCCAGTTTGGTATTCATTTTCAAATCTCTATAACAGAATTCCTACTTAGTAACTTAATATTTTTGGAGAGGTTTTCTGTTCACAGGTGTAGATTTTTTTAAAGTTGAGCCAAATTTTTGTCATTGGGACATTTTTTTTTTTATCTAATCAAAAAGCGCAGTCTTCCATGCGTTAAAATGAGGACTGTTGAGCATCTTGTGAAGTTAATCTTTTAGAACATCAGCATCAAATTATTACCAGTACTTGGACTTTAAAAGGTTTCTGCAAAAGACACGGCCATGGAAGAAATTGCTTGTTTTGTGGAAGATGAGTTATTACTTTATTCTCGTAATTAAAATAAAATAAAATCTCTTAGCCTGCCCCAAACACTCCGTCGTAGTAAACTTTTTTTTCTTACAATAAAGAAAAAAAAAAACACTTCACATTCCTCTACATTGTTAGCACTCTGAACCAGTTTGTTAACGAGGGGGTACAGTTTGATAGGTGTGCCATTATGGAACATTGACAAGGATGTAAGAGCAAGTTTACTTCTAAGCACACACTTGACCACCAAGCACGTTGACAGGAGGAGGCAAAACACGTGACTAAGCTGTTTGCCCACGCGAGAAAAATGCAAAGTTAATAAAATGTATTTATTAAACACAATTTTGAGAAGATTCAATTAAAATGACGGCGAACACTTTTTCCTGTTACAGCTGACGGCCAGGGGGCTGAGGCGGCGGGGTAGCGGGGAGGGTCATAAAGCAGAGAAATTAACGTCATTGAAATTCTTTAATGTTTCATGAAGATTTATTCAGTCTGTTGATCAATTTCATAAAACCACAAAGCAGTAGCCAAAACTGAATGATGTTTGCTCTAACGTCTGAATTAACCGTGAGACTAGAGCCACGTGTCTGCTAACACAGACCAACTGTCTCTGTTCTCACGATCACACACACAGAAAGTTCCTCAGACAGTCTGAACACAGAGCGAGAACATTTCAGACATAAAACTCACGAACCTCACCAACCTTAGACCAGGAGCCGAAATGCTGCTGTCGGTGCTTCTTCTTCGCTGGCGAGGTTTACAAACTGAACATGAATGAAATACCGCCACCAGCTGGTCTGGATTATTAATCATCCCGTTGTTCTTGTTCTTCTTCCTTTTCCTTCTTCTGTAATTGTTATTGGCAATTTACAATCTCGGTGTATTACCGCCATCTGCCGGACTGAGGTGTAATCCACTAAAATCTTCCTAAATTAAAAATCTTTCAGTTAACTGTGTCATTCAAATACTTTACTAGTGCTTTAACCATAGGATGCCACTCAAGCTAGCCTAATATATTAATCATAGTTATTGTCATCTCTTGTTGCAACTACCTCCTTTTGTAGTTTATATAGATGCTTTACGTCCCCCTCTGTATTCAGTCTTTCTTGCCATATTTTATTGATGTTATCTTCAACAATTACAATTTTATAAGTTAAACTTCACTTGCCTTGATTGCTTCCTTGTCCAGCCTATCCACCTTTTCATTACCCTCAACCCCTTCATGTGTCCATGTAAACTGAATATCTATTTTTTATTGATTTCTAAAATGTATTAGATAATTACCCTCATCTAAAAGGTCTTGTCAACTAGCTAATTTCCCACTTTGAATGCAGGTTAGACAAGACATTGAGTCAGAACAAATAACTACTTTACTTTGTTTCACTTGTCCACCTCCGCCCAATGCAAGGCCAATATGATTGCAATCATCTGCTGAAAAAATTGGTAAATGATCTGTTGTCCTTCTTTTGATAATGGTTTTATTTTTCAGAATGTACACTTCTGCTCCTGTTTTGCCCAACTTATCTTTTGAAGCATCTGTATAGATTTGTGTCATATTCTCGTACCTAATTCCTAAGTACAGCTGAATATTTGAATAAAAACCCCCTCTAGACTCTCTGTAATTTCCATATTAACAATAGGAAATATATATAACCAAGGATGAATTATAGATCTTATCAAAGTTTTAATGCACAGCATATTATTTATCTCCACTTGATTTGCATATCTGTTGCCTCCCCACCCAAAACTTCTAACATAATGACCATACTCCCAACATTCTCTGAGTACCTGTTGATTGGGTGAGTCTCTTCATGTTACTGATAGTTTTATCTGCCTTAGGTCCAATGGTATTTCCCTTGCTTCCACCTGAAGTGCTGAGATTGGAGACGTTCTGAAGGCACCACTACATATCCGATCGCTTTAGCTTGTATCCTATTCATTTCTGTTAAAGAAGAATAAGATACTGAATTATAAACAAGACATCCATAATCCAATACAGGTTGGATCAAAGCTTTATATATTTGTCGCAACAAGATGATGCCCCCCAATCATTTACTGCTAAACATTTCAAATTATTCAAAATATTAATACATTTTCTACATTTTTCAGATATCTTTTTTATATGTACCTTAAATGAAAGCTTTAAATCAAACCATAAACCTAAATACATATAATTATCCACCTGTTTAAGTGCTTTTCCATGTAATGTAAGTTCTACTGTAGGGTAGAACTCTTTTTGTTTTAGAAAAACATATTGTTTGTGTTTTCTCAACTGACAAATGAATGTGACCAAAATGTGACCATTTTTCAACTTTATCAATTGCTCTTTGTGTTTTATTCTTAAAATTCTTAATATTTACTCCTCTCACCCAACGGTCCCATCATCTACATATAGAGCTCTACTTATTCTAAAATCTACATTATTAAATACATCATTAATCATTATATTAAAGATAATTGTGCTAAATTCACTTCCTTGTAGGGTCCCATTTTGTATATTGTAAATATTTGAGTAATTAGTTCCAACTCTTACTTCTATTGTTCTGTTCTTTTAAAAATCCCTAATCCAATCAAACATTTTCGCATTTATTCTTATTTTGTTCTGCTTAATTGGAAGACCCTCTTTCCAAAGCATATCATATGCTTTTTCACTATCAAAAAACGTTGCTAAAACCATAACCTTGCTTACCTGAGCCTTTTGTATTTCATTCTCTGAAACATACAATTGGCTATATAGTCGTATGACCACTTCTTAATCCACTATGATGGGGGGAAATAAGACCTCTTTTTTCATTCTCATATATTAATCTCTTAGTTATCATCGTCTCCATCAATTTGCATAAATTAGATGTTAGAGCTAATGGCCTATAACTTTTGACCTCTGTTTTATCCATACCTGGCTTGGCTGTTGGTATGGCTACTGACTGTTTCCAACTGAGGGTTATGGAAGTAACATATTGGAGGTGAATCATTTTGTTTTTTGTTTCAACTTTATTTAGAGTTCAAAGAAACAATACAGTGAAAATTGTAACAATGATATTGTGAAGCTCCCCTACATCAATAACATTTAGGCAATGACTTGCAAGCTATTTACCATAACAATGGCAAACAGCTCAAAATTTTGTTTGAATGAAGTTGAACTCCAGTAATGAAAGTTTTCCAAGAAAGTATTTACAAATATTAAATTCAAAGATGACAAGTACAAGTTTCAAAAGGCTCAATCTTTGCCATATCATGGGACCATATGCCTTGATCCTGCCAATTGTTGTAAGATAAAGATTTATTCTTTATTGTCTCACATCTGGTCCCAGAGTCTGGTTCCAGAGTAGAGTGTTGTAGGGTGTTTAAATGTCATTACCCAGTAGAGGAAAGAAGAGAGACAGTGCAGACACTGTATGTATTAGCTCCATCAGACTGATTATTTACTTTTTCTTTATTTCTATTCAAACCATGCCAATATGGCGCAATGAACAAACAGTGAAAATTAAACAAAACACACATAATAATATTCTAAATTAACCAAAACAAACCCCAAGGAAATGAACTCAATATGATAACAAACACATAACCAAGTACATAAATAAATAAAATACTCCTGCAACTGATACAAATGAAAGGTAACCCCTCACCTCTTTCCACAAACAATGGAATAAAATTTTAATTAGAAACATCTTTACAAACAGAAAATACTTGAAGCCTGCCTTCTGTCTTCATTTCTGTCACTGCATTGTTTTCCACCGCTGCTCATCACCTATAATTATGTAAGCGGAGGTGATTACATGTAGATGGAGGATCTGCCTCTCATGGAGACTGTGTGAATTGCAGTAGGATTACTTTTACATCAAAGTAAACCATACATACAAAAAAGAACCACATGGAAACAAAATAACAACTGTACACTGCATCTAGCATAGCTCTGCAGAAAATGGAAATGGAAGCAGCTCCATCAGAGATGGAAACATAGAATCGCAGTCCTAGGAATACAACAAATGCGCATACGTCTTCGGCAGAGCTATTCATGAGCAAAATCATCTTGTAGAACAAGGTCAATTAATTTACTTTTATCTTCAGTCTAGCATTTGAACTAAGTCTACATGTGATGTTAATATGAAATCTTAATTCCTGTTTATACATGAAGAAATATCTTTGTATTTTTGAAATGTAGTTAATGTAGTTTATCATTTTGGCTATTTTGTTTAGTGCATGTTCTCAGAGTTTGTAACTTGGTATATGGAAAAGATTGTAGATGATTAAAACAAAGCTTGCCCGATTAGTTTTGTGGTAAGTCTGTTTTTATTCTTAAAACTGAAAGATCACCCTTCCCTCTTTTTTAGATCTAAATATAAATGGTTTAACACCTCAAATAGCAACACTTTTAGAATGACAATTGTAATACTTCTCATACATTATTGCTGATATATGTCAATCAAGCCATTGTTCTCCGCTTATCTAAGATCAGGTCGCAGGGGTAACAACTCCAGGAGAGAGACCTAGACATCCCTCTCCCTGATGAAATCCTCCAGTTCATTCTGGCGAATCTCAAGGCGTTTCCCAGGCCAGGCAGAATATGTGGCCCCTCCAGCAAGCTCGGGTTCTCCTCTGGGTCTTCTTTCAATGGGACGTGCTTGGAAAACTTTCAAAGGGAGGTGCCGAGGGGGTATTCTAATCAGATGCCACCACCTCAGGAGACTCCTTTCGATGAAGAGAAGCAGCAGCTCTACTTTGAGATCCCCCTGGATGACAGAACTCCTCATCCTATTTGTTTCTTTTGTTAGGCACTGGTGGCCTTTATTTTTCACTGTTTCTTCAAAAGTGGGTGGACAGGAATGAAGAACCTCATTTCTGTGGCTTATATCTGGGATCTTGTTATTTTGGTCATGATTCATATCTTATGACCACAGGCAGGTGTTGTGATTATGAATATAATATTTAATAATAATACTTTAATATCTTATTAAATAATAATTAGGTCTGTTAAGGGTTGTCCTGTGAATACCAGCCCAATAAGGCGGTGGTATTAGGACAAAATTGAAAGGGATGAGCCAAGCTCTGGCATTATTGAACAGCAAAACTCTGCACACACACAGAATGAATTCATAAAATTTCTTAAAATACAAGAATTTATTAACAAAAATAAGTCAACCTAAAGTCAAACATATTTCAATCAACAAACTCTTTACTAAACTAGAATAATCCAACTAAACTACCAAGCAGAATGAAAGAATAAGGAAGACTAATGGGCTATGTACAATATAAACAATGGAACCAAAGATGGTTGAAAACAATGACCAAACGAGTGATGCAACATTACCATGCAATGTTTATGTTTGAGAACCAAGGATTATCTAGAAGAATCTGGAAGTGAAGTTAAGTTAGTCTAGGAACTAACTTAGGCAATAATTAGTATACCTTCAAACAACCATTCACAATGCAAGATCAGATACATTTTTTTTAAAATAAAATAACATTTTAAAGAATGATTTGCTGAATAAAACCAACCTGTCACAGTCTGTTGTTCAACCTGCCTGTTACTAACGTTCTCTCACCCTAAGAGGCGCTGGAGCTGCAGACCGGAGTGTTGACAGGTGTACGTCGTTGCTTCATCAGCTGGAGGACTATATGAGGGTGGTTCGCTGGCTTTTCTACGCCTGAGTGTTTGCCTACCGTGGTAGTGTTTACCTGGCCATTATCTGCTGAATTCTGGAAGCTCCACTTGTTTTTTTGAGCCTTGATTAATTATCCGTCTTGTTTCCTTCGTCATAGGCTGTTCACGCCCAGCCGGGGTTTCCTCCTGAACACACCTCCTGTCAAGACTGGAATCTGCTGCTGCCCTAGCGAGTCCTCCAGCTGGAGGCGCAACCTGTCCACCACTTTGTTACCTGGAACATCAGATGGCTCCAATCGTTTCCGTGCAGGCACTACCACAGCTTGAACCGGTTTCTCCCCCTGGCGGATCGATCGCTTTCCGGAAAGTGAGCATAGGTTTTTGTTTGAATATTCCAATCTGTTCCTCCGCTCACCTCTGTTCTTCTTTTGCAGTCTGTCTCCTGATCGCTCTGCCCACGTTGTTCCTGAGTCGAAAAGAAATAAAATAAAAACTTAATTTACTTTTCTGTCTGAGTGTCCTCTGCATGTGGGTCAAGTCGGCCTTAAAAACTATGACAGAACACTCAGGCCAGCCGGATCCTGCAGAGGCACTCCAGAGAACCGTTTCCGAGCATGGTCATCTTATACGGGATCATGGTTCGACCCTCCGCTCTCTCCTCGACCAACAGCGGCAGGTTAGTCAGCAGTTGGAACAGCTCACAGCCTTAATGCAGCACACTCTGGAAGTTACACTCGCCTCACCGCCGGAGGGCGCTGAGGCACCTCCTGAGTCCCAGCAACTTCCTCATAGTCGGGAGGTAGTTTGCCCTAGCCCGGAGAAGTTTTCTGGGGAGATTGGTAGCTGCCGGGGGTTTCTCTTACAGTGTGTCCTTGTCTTTAATAGGTCCCCACAGTCATTTCCCCATGACAATGTAAGAATTTCCTATGTGTTGGGCCTGCTCACCGGCAGAGCACTGCGGTGGGCTGAGGTTAGGTTTTCAAATCACAATAGTTTTGGCTGTTCCTATGACGAGTTCATTAAAGAATTTAGGTTGATGTTTGACATTGACATGGACCGATCTAGTGTGGCTCGCCGTTTGCGAGCGTTAAAGCAGCTCGGCCGGCCGCTGACAGAGTTCACTATCGATTTCCGCACACTGGCAGTTGCGTCGGGTTGGAACTCCAGCGCGCTAAAATCTGCCTTTTACCAGACTCTAGATGAGAGTTTGAAAGACGAGCTCTCCTTTCTGGAGGAGCCCGAGGGACTTGATAATTACATAAATTTGGCCACCCGCCTGGACAACCGGATGAGGGAGAGGAGGCGGACCCGCTCTGAGCGGTCCGCTGCTAGACCACAGCTCATCTCCTCTCCGTTGTCTCTGTGTCAGCTGGTGCAGCCTCCGAGCCAGTCTGAGCCTGAGCCCATGCAGTTGGGAGGGGCCCAACTTCCTAATGATGTGCGGCAGCGCCGCAGGAGGGCCGGGCAATGCTTTTACTGTGGATCTGCTGGGCACTTTATTTCTGTTTGCCCGGTCCGGCCAAAAGGGCGGGTTCGCCAGTTTTGATGGGGGACCCAGCGGACCGACGACCACTCTTGCTCTCCCGCTTCACTCTACCGGCTACGTTGCTGTTAGATCAACGTACTGTTCCCTTTTCCGCCTCATTAGATTCTGGTTGTGAGCTAGACCTGATAGATCAGGAGTTGGTCAGAAGACAACGCATTAAGACCGAGGTTTTGCCTATTCCACGCCGGGTTCTGGCATTGGATGGCCAGACTCTCCATTGTATTACACACAGAACTGAGCCTGTAGAATTAGTGTTATCAGGGAATCACAGAGAACGCGTTACGTTATTTGTTTTCCCCATTTCCCAGGCCTCGTTAGTCCTGGGTTTCCCGTGGCTACAGAACCACAATCCTCACCTGAATTGGACTGAATTAAGAGTCGAATCCTGGTCATCTACCTGCTTACAATCAACTGTTACTCCTAGATCTTCTGAGGAGAGGGTGGAGGATGACCTTTCAGACCTCACCCAGGTGCCGCATGCATATCATTACCTTAGCCCCGTTTTTAGTAAGACACGGGCCCTTTCTCTACCACCTCTCCGCCCCTATGATTGCGCAATCGATCTTCTGCCAGGCGCCCCATTGCCCTCCGGCCGGTTATATAAGATCTCCCAGCTCGAGAGGGGGGCAATGGAGAAATATATTGGAGAATCGCTCGCAGCCGGCATCATTCGGCCATCCTCGTCTCCGCTCGGTGCGGGTTTTTTCTTTGTCGGTAAGAAAGATGGCTCCCTACGCCCCTGCATCGATTATAGGGGGCTTAACGCAATTACAGTTAAAAATAGGTACCCATTACCTCTTCTCTCAGCGGCTTTTGAGCCTGTTCATGGGGCTACTATCTTTACCAAGCTCGACCTTAAAAACGCATATCATTTAGTTAGGATCCGCCGGGGGGATGAATGGAAGACGGCGTTCAAGACACCTCTCGGGCACTTTGAATATTTAGTGATGCCGTTTGGACTGTGCAACGCCCCTGCAGTTTTTCAGACTCTTGTAAATGACGTCTTAAGAGATTTTTTGGATGTATTTGTTTTTGTATATCTAGACGACATCTTGATTTTTTTTTTATTTTGACTGTTGAAGAGCACCGCTGTCATGTACGCTTGGTTCTGCAGCGCCTCCTGGAGAACCAACTATTTGTTAAGGCGGAGAAGTGCCACTTTCATCAAACTTCCATAAGCTTTTTAGGTTTTATCCTTGAAGGTGGGCAGGTTCGCGCTGATCCGGACAATGTGAAGGCTGTGGAGAACTGGCCAATGCCAACCACTCAAAAGCAGTTGCAGCGCTTTTTGGGGTTCGCTAATTTTTATAGGAGGTTTATCCAGAACTACAGCCGCATCGCCAGCCCTCTGACAGCATTAACATCCGTCAGAGTACCTTTCACGTGGTCTCCCGAAGCTGAAGCAGCTTTCAGCCTGTTAAAAGAGAGGTTCGCTCCAGCGCCGGTGCTCATTCATCCTGATCCCGGAGTGCAATTCACCTTGGAGGTGGATGCTTCTGACACTGGGGTGGGAGCGGTGCTCTCCCAGCGTCAGAGCCAGGATGGCAAGCTTCATCCCTGTGCCTTTTTCTCCCGTTGCCTGGGGCCTGCAGAGAGAAATTATGATGTTGGGGACAGAGAACTGCTGGCCATTAAACTCGCCTTGGAGGAGTGGCGGCATTGGCTGGAGGGGTCTGAGTTGCCTGTACTGGTTTGGACCGATCATAAAAACCTGTCATATATTCAGTCAGCCAAACGTTTAAATTCCAGTCAGTCACGTTGGTCTCTTTTTTTTTTCTCGATTTAACCTGTTAATTTCTTACAGACCTGGCACTAAGAACGTTAAGCCCGATGCTCTGTCTCGGCAATTCACCTCGGATGACACTGAGAAAGAAGCCGCACCCATCCTGCCTCCCAGCTGCACCGTAGGAGCCGTAACTTGGGAGATAGAGGACTGCGTGCGTCAGGCCCTCCTTGCTGACCCGGGCCTGCGGATGGGTCCGCCTAACCGCATGTTCGTTCCTGCAGCAGTTCGGGGCTGGTTGATTGCCTGGTTCCACTCTTCAAGAGTTGCCATTCACCTGGGGGCCAGTCGAACTATCGCAGCTGTTGCCAGGCGATTCTGGTGGCCCACACTGCATCGTGATGTCAAAGAATTTGTATCTGCCTGCCCAGTATGTGCACGGAACAAGACGTCGAGCCGACCACCTGCGGACCTCCTGCAACCGCTAGCTGTACCTCTCCGCCCTTGGTCCCACATTGCAGGAGACTGCGTCACAGGATTACCATCTTCTCGCGGTATGACAACCATTATGACTATTGTGGACAGGTTTTCTAAAGCCTGTCATCTGATTCCTCTTAGGAGATTGCCATCAGCCCTCCAGACCGCACAGCTCTTGGTAAAACATGTATTCCGGCTCCATGGAATACCCCAGGACATACTGTCGGATCGGGGACCCCAGTTCACCGCCTGGGTATGGAAGGAGTTCTGCACGGCTCTGGGGGCGAAGGTTTCTCTGACTTCCGGTTTCCACCCTCAAACCAACGGGCAGGTAGAGAGGCTCAACCAAGAGTTGGAAACAGCGCTCCATTGTGTTGCATCCTCTAATCCCATCGAGTGGAGCACCCACCTGTCTTGGGTCGAGTACTCGCATAACTCGCACATCTCAACAACGACTGGATTTACCCCGTTTGAGGTCTCCCTGGGTTATCAACCCCCCCTGTTTCCGTCCGATGAGGGAGAAATCACGGTGACGTCTGCGCGTCAACACATCCGCAGGAGCAAGCGCATCTGGACCGCAGCTACAAAAGCGCTGCATCGGACGGCAGCTCAGAACAAGCGTTACGCAGACAGGCGCCGTGTCTCGGCCCCGACCTACCATCCGGGTCAGCAGGTGTGGCTCTCCACACGGGACGTCCCTCTCAAGTCCCTCTCCCGAAAGCTATCTCCCAGGTTCATCGGTCCTTACTCCATCGAGTCCCTGGTTGGGCCAGCCTCAGTTCGACTTCGTTTGCCTGCCAGTTTCCGGATTCATCCGGTTTTTCATGTTTCCCAAATTAAGCCGGTCCAGACCAGCACACTTTGCCCTCTAGCTGTGCCTCCGCCGCCGCCCCGGGATTTCCAGGGCCACCCGGCCTATTTGGTCCGTCGGATCGTGGACTCCCGTCAACGGGGCCAAGGATGGCAGTACCTCGTTGACTGGAAGGGATACGGTCCGGAGGATCGCTCCTGGGTTACGCGATACGTCATCCTGGACCCGACGCTCGTCCGGGACTACTGGGACTCCCTGCCTGGATCTTCGGGACCGCCGAGTGGCGGTCGTTGAGGGGGAGGTAGTGTCACAGTCTGTTGTTCAACCTGCCTGTTACTAACGTTCTCTCACCCTGAGAGGCGCTGGAGCTGCAGACCGGAGTGTTGACAGGTGTATGTCGTTGCTTCATCAGCTGGAGGGCTATATGAGGGTGGTTCGCTGGCTTTTCTACGCCTGAGTGTTTGCCTACCATGGTAGTGTTTACCTGGCCATTATCTGCTGAATTCTGGAAGCTCCACTTGTTTTTTTGAGCCTTGATTAATTATCCGTCTTGTTTCCTTCGTCATAGGCTGTTCACGCCCAGCCGGGGTTTCCTCCTGAACACACCTCCTGTCAAGACTGGAATCTGCTGCTGCCCTAGCGAGTCCTCCAGCTGGAGGCGCAACCTGTCCACCACTTTGTTACCTGGAACATCAGATGGCTCCAATCGTTTCCGTGCAGGCACTACCACAGCTTGAACCGATTTCTCCCCCTGGCGGATTGATCGCTTTCCGGAAAGTGAGCATAGGTTTTTGTTTGAATATTCCAATCTGTTCCTCCGCTCACCTCTGTTCTTCTTTTGCAGTCTGTCTCCTGATCGCTCTGCCCACGTTGTTCCTGAGTCGAAAAGAAATAAAAGAAAAACTTAATTTACTCTTCTCTGTCTGAGTGTCCTCTGCATGTGGGTCAAGTCGGCCTTAAAAACTATGACACAACCTTCTGGATGACTTATTCTCAACGATGTTTAATTAGCTGCCTTTATTTATTAAAGTAATATTTAAGGAAATATTATTAAAGAAATGTTAAAATAATATTTGAGAAATTATTTTGAATGAGGACCAACAACCTTTCTGGGTAAATGATCTTCAGCTGACTCATAACGTGGGCCAGCACGTTTCGTAGTCATTAGCGGTAGGAGCTAAAAAAAGAAGCTTATAGCTTGTCATCAGAATCAAACACATACCTTTAAAATACTACCAATAAAATGGTTGAAATGCATAAGCGTGCACGGTGCATTATGGCCAATCATCTGTTTAAAAACCACCTTTAAATAAAGTTTGTCGTATTTAAAAAGCGCAAGACAGAACACAACTGAACACATGTGCTGAGCAGCTAATCTGCTAGCAGCAATAAGATAGCTGAGTTTCTCAACACAAACAAAAACCAAACGTCATTAAACGATCATTGTTTAGATCATTTCATTCTAAACTAATCTTCTCTGCCTAAACACTACCTCTTACATGAACTGTGCTGAGGAGAAGTTGCCCTGGGTGTTGAGGAAAACATCCACGTGTTGGTAAACAAAGGGTTAGCTTGCAGCTAACCTTCGGGAAGGGCTTTTAGCTGGCCTGGCCAAACCGTACGACAAAGGTATGTTCGGCTCCATGAGTGGCCATGATGCGGCGGTGTAGCTCTCGCTACCTGGACGTGCACCCAAGAAGGCGTGCAATGTGGTTCCAGCCTCCAGGCCGTGGGGAAAATCCGCTGCGATTAGGGCTGCCGCTGGAGGCCTCAGAAGAAACGTCAAGTCACACTTGTCTCATTACACCCTTTATCTGAATGAATGCCAGATACTCGAACAGGCCTTTAATGTTTTAACCCATGGCTGGGGTCTCAACACAGGGATGTTGAGAAGGGTTATCCCGCAATAGTTAAAAAATTATCTGGAACCTTTTCTAAAAATTGGGACATCCACCCAAGTCTGCCATTCCAGCTGTGTTGTCCCAGTCTTCCATGTGACATTGAAGAGCAGTGTTACCCATGATAGCCTCACAAAGTCTTCAGTGTCTCAGACTGAACCTCATCCACACCTGGCTCTGCAACAGTGATGGAGTTACATTCTCCTGAGTCCTCTGGCTCTGCCTCCACCACATAGAACATGGGAACTAGATTGAGATCCTCGAAGTGCTCCTTCCACTGCCTGACAATATCCTCAGGCTGGGTCTGCATAAGACATCTTAGGATTGTAGCCTCTCAAGTTTCTTGATATATATTATCCAACTAAAATGGCGCAGAAAGAATTAAGAATTGTTCTTAACTTTTTTGTTTTGTTTGTTTTACTATTATTAATTCTTCGTTTCTTTGTTTTTCTATGTTTTTTTTTCAACTGTAATTATCAAGTCATTTAGTAAATGTGGAGCTCATTTTTTCACAGTAAACTTAATAAACAATCTACAAAATGAAAAATGTATATACAAACTGGTCTTTCTCGCTTTTGAGACAAATATTGAAAATTAGAAAAAAATGTTGAAGTGGAACAATTGGTCAAAAGAAGTCAACATCAAGAACTTCAGTATAGATAAAAAAAAAAGTCCAACTGACTGATTTTGTCAAAAGGTGCTTATGTGATGAGTTTTGTTTTTTTCTGTAAACTTTATCTAGAAATTAAAATGTAAATGTTTACTACTACAGAAGAGGGTACAATAAATTTGTAACTGCTTATAAATCAGATAAAAAGTTTTTTTTTCTTTTTCCTTTTTAAGTGCTGCTCCTGTTACTGCTTTGTGGCTCCTCACATTTTCAACTTAAGTTCATTGTAAAATGATTTAAACAAGACTTGGAGTATATTATTTTGATTTGTAAGTATGTAATTTACCCAGAATAAATAGAACATGAATGTAAAAGAAGCTGAAAGTTGTTGTACCACATAACATCAAAATAATTATTCTGAGCATTTGCATTCAATTTAGCACAGGTAGGATTTTCTATACCTGACTAGAATTCTTTGGTATGTAGCCTATTGGAAAACAAAATGACAATTTTTTTTGCTAGAGTGTTGATGAGTACATGCATCATCAATGTGTATCTTGAATGTTATTAGTTGTACTTTGTCATTCTAAATGTAATGTAAAATCCTACAAACATGTTCTTTCACCTTACAAATATCAGTAACTCTATGAGTTGTTTGCTGGTGCAAGTCACCCATAGTAGAAAACCTAAATAATTTTCAAGCTAAATGCAATTCCTAATTTGATTTTAACTTCATTGGTCACCTCACCCCATTGATTAAAGCAGAAAAATATGTTTTTTTTCACTGGATAGGAATATTTTGCACGGTGGCACAGTTGGTAGCACTGTTGCCTTGCAGCAAGAAGGTCCTGGGTTGAATTCCTGACCGGGGGCCTTTCTGCATGGAGTTTGCATGTTCTCCCTGTGCATGCGTGGGTTCTCACCAGGTACTCTGGCTTCCTCCCACAG
Source organism: Girardinichthys multiradiatus (assembly GCF_021462225.1). Taxonomy (NCBI): domain Eukaryota; kingdom Metazoa; phylum Chordata; class Actinopteri; order Cyprinodontiformes; family Goodeidae; genus Girardinichthys; species Girardinichthys multiradiatus. Next base: position 46,848,137 of record NC_061802.1, on the reverse strand, counting down.
TCCAAAGACATGCCTGTTAGGTTAATTGGTCTCTTTAAATTGCCCTTAGGTGTATGAATGAGTGTGTGCATGGTTGTTTGTGTGTTGCCCTGCGATGGACTGGCGACCTGTCCAGGGTGTACCCTGCCTCTCGCCCATAGACTGCTGGAGAAAGGCACCAGCTCCCCCGCGACCCACTATGGAATAAGCGGTAGAAAATGACTGACTGACTGACTGAGGAATATTTTTTTTACATAATTTCATATTTCCAGGGTATTTATCTTTTAACTTTTTAATAAATGTTCTTTAAGATAATTGGCCTTAACTTAGCTAGCTTGTTGGTTTCATGTTTACTCTATGTGATCACATAAACCAATTCATTTTAATGAATATGTGCCTCTCCTTGCACTTTGTAAGTTACAATTAGGGTTGAGCATTGTTTCATTTTGAATGATTCAGATTCCTTGTTTTGATCCATTTCCTAGTGATTCTTTTAAGAGGCAGGCACAAAAACATTTACCAAAGTTTTTTTCTGGATGAAGTTGAGTGTCACTGTGCCACAGAAAGATTACAGCATATATTGTGAAAAGTTTTTTCATCTTTCTCTGGCCCTCTGCACTTGGCCTTTCACAACTTGGTGGACAAAGTGCATGCTGGGATTAAAGGATCCCTTTTCGATTTAGCAATGCACAAAGAAGTAGACTGGGAAGACAAAGGACATCAGAAGGTTGGAAGTTGGAACTTGAATAAATTATCGGTGATAACTACGTTTTCCATTCTACTATATTGTTCGATTATTAGAAATAAAATCAATTTGCACTCAGCTGTAAATCCTTGATCGATAGCCACAGGTAGTAGTGTGTAGCGGAATTAAAGCATTTATATTTACACTGTTGAGTCTGTCCAACAGAAATATTCAGTCTTATTCTGATGTCTGTTTTCAGAAAATGTGGTCATACAGGATATAAAATTTTAGTAATCAGAACGAATTTTTTAACATTTCAGTATTAAAACTATAATTTGAACACTGACGAATGAATGTTCCCTGAAAAGCAGAGCGTTGCATTAATTTCAAAAGCTTGAGTCAAATGCATAAATTTAATTTGGCTAATCATGTCCCTTATAATATTAACCAATTATCATGATTTATATTTGTGGGTATTTGTTGCGAGGATGATGTAAAATTAGACATTTTTCTTAATAAAACAGTTGGGAATACAGAGTGAGTTAGAGGGGTTCGCTGCGGCCAAAACGTCCATAATCTGTAGTTCCTTCAACACCAGCAGATATAATCTATCTCTGCACTTTTCATTCAACTTCAGAGCTCTGAATAAATTAACAAATACATTTTCTCTCGCCTTAATAAATTTAGAATTTGTGCATTACATACACAAATTCACATGGAAGTAGGATAATGTATTTTAATAAGATCTATATTGCGCAAAATAGTGCTACCCAAATTATTACACGATGACTTGTTCGTGACGTGCTTCCGCCACCAGCGGCGCTCTCTGCTGGTCTGCACACAGAAACTATTGGAAATACGTCATCTCTAGAATCGGAACTCCTCCTCTCTTCGCGCTGCTTCTGTGAAGTTCTTCCGGTGGACAGCAACGTTATTGTATTTTCCACAGATTTTGGGGGGGGGATCGTGTGATAAAAGATAGACTATTTCAGCCAGATCGGACACTACACCTTGAGCTGTGGCGGTTCGCTCTGACATAAAACCACTATGGACGTCCCGAATCCTCCTGAAGGTGAGCAGAGATCTGATTTAGCGGAGCTAACAGCCACGGTGCTAGCCGCTTCAGCTAACTCGGTGAATAAAGCTGCTTAACCAGCTGCTCATTCTTTACTTTAAATGTTGAATTCTGTTTAATGGGGACATTTAGGTCCTGCTGTCGCTGCCTCATATTTTAAGTCAAATCAAAGTGTATTTCTATAGTGGTTTTTAAACTTTGTAAATCATCAGTAGCATAAACAGTAAAAAAAAAAAAAAAAAAAACTAGAACAGAAACAAGTGTGTTTGCTTGGGGCACAAATTGTTATGGGACAACACATATTAGAACTGTTTACAGTAGTTTTATTCATTTCCCGTGTTTTCCGCTGGACCAATATGTCATTTCCTTTCGAGCCAATCCGAATTCAGATAGGAAAGGTCAAGTCTGACCAACCAAGTTGAAGTTGGCTTCCGATTCGAGAGACGGCTGAAGTTTTTCATTACCTTCACGATTTTTATCTGCTCTAGTTTAAAAACAAAAAATAGTCACTTTAAATCTGGACTAGGTTATTTTAGATTAGCAGCAACATCTTTTAAACCCACTATATGATTTGTAAAACATTTACAATTTATACAATTTTAATTTCAGGGCCAGTTTAGTGCTTTTTGCATCTGGGCCACATTAGAACTGGACCCGCTCAGAACTACAAAACTTAGACGCTTCTAATGTATACTATGGTAGTACTTCCTTCAACAAATTTTGATGTATTTAAGAGATGTGCATGTCTCTCAGTTGCAGTAGAAGCTCCTGTCTCTGATTGCATTGTAAAAAAGATTTTACCAGAATTATTCTGATCATTTTTTGTTCTTCCTTTACATGATTTTTTTTAATGCTCCTCTTTCTTCATTCACTCTTATTCTGTATCTCCCCTCCATCTGGCCATGCTCAGTGTGTTTCACTGCCTCAACCCTGGTCAGTGTTTTTACCTTTTCCTGAATTACATCACAAATGAAATGTTGAAAAGCTTCTTCCAAATGTCCTCAGGTGACATTTTGGTGGTGACATGACCCCTGACCTTATATAAAAAGCTTTTTGTAGATGTACTCTTCTACTCTAATATTCTTCATTACTTTAGTCTGTGTTATTGCTCCCAGTTTATTCTTAGATTAGTATTTAAACAGTTGTAAACACAAAAAATTGTATTTTATGTTGATTAAATGAATTTGTTGTGCTAAATGTAACCTAGACAAAATAGATGTTAGGTGCTCTGTGTATAACATTCAACCTTATTGTATTATAGTTTTATTTACTAAATAAATTAAAGTAAAAAAGAAAATAGGACAAAGCATCTGAAACAGTTCAAGTGAGGCGGGAAAGAAATAGTTTAAGTTCATTATAATTAAGAAAAATTCATTTTTTCCAGCTTAAACTTTGGATGCAGCTGAGAACTAAAATTTAGAGAATATTTTAAAATACCATAAATTTTGTTCCATATTAATCAAAATGTTTACAAGTTTGAAGTAGTACTTTTTTTGTGATTTCGCAAATCACAAAATCTATTCAGGTTCAGGTTTGAAGAGTCTTATTTTTTGTAGTTTCTGAGCTGATCAGTTTTAGTCTGGCCCAGAGGTAAAATAAAAGCTTCAAACTAGAGCTGATAAAAGATGCTCGAGGTAGTGAAAATTAGGTTGAATCATCCTTTAGACGTTGAATGGAAGCTGCAATCAGAAGCCAACTTCAGCTTTGTGTCTAACCTGTTTATGAAGAAATGCTGAAGGATTTGTAAATGACATACAGTGAAGAAGTTTTATCCATGATTTTTGTTGCAGATGCATGTGACTCCTCATCCTTTCCTTTTGCAGATCAAGAGCTGAGGAATGTCATTGATAAGCTGGCCCAATTTGTGGCTCGAAATGGACCAGAGTTTGAAAAAATGACAATGGAGAAGCAAAAGGACAACCCGAAATTCTCCTTCCTGTTTGGGGGAGAATATTTCAGCTACTATAAGTGCAAGCTTGCTATGGAGCAACAGCAGCGTATGTAGCTTCTACACACAAAGCAGTTCATGTAGCCCCACAAAGTGGCACCATTCAGCTGTAGCTGTGTTGAATTCTCTGTCGTAGTGAAAATGTAAAACTTTTGAGGTAAATCATTAACGTCCTCAGATGGGTCGTGTTCAGCCCCAGTATTAATGAAGGCATCCTGGCTGCTCCGATTGTTAATAGAAGAGTCTAACAACGACAGATTTCTATCTTCCTGAATAACTGGAACACAGGTTGTAGATGATATCTCACTAAAGCTTACTATGCATGATTAGTATCATCATATCAGTCAGCAATCTTACAAATGTATTATATATGAAGTTCAGTGATTAATTAAGAAACAAGACAAACAAACATGAAATCTAACTACTTAAGTTGAGTTCTGAAAGGGTGCGAGAATTACTGTAATGTTTAGATTTTATGCAGCAGAAAAGATTTAACTGCATCAAAGGATCTCTCTCTGTGGAAAGATGAACCCAGAGATTCTGAGTTTAACGGGAGTATTAAACTCACGCCCACATTAAACCAATAAGGAAAGAGTTTGACATTTAACATCGAGGAAAGACCTTCACAGTTCAGTACATGCTGATGCGTTCTGTGCTTATCATAGCACAGAACGCATCAGCTCCAGTTGGGTCAGATGCTGTTAATGTTTTTGGAACCAGATGTAAGCTTTGGCTCCAGGGTTCCGCCGCTATCTGGTCCAGAATGTTCCTCAACCTTGATGGTTCTGTGTGCCCAGAGAGGTTGTTCTGAGTCTGGAAGGTTCTTGGGTCTTTGTGGGACTAGAATTTAGAACTCATTTGTTGGCAGTTTGGAAGATTAAAGACTACAGTGAATAAAACAGCTCAACCGAATGTTAAACAAGTAGATCCAGTTTGTTTGTCGACTCAGTTGGACACAACTATTGATTCTGTCCCAGTCAGTCAATTGTTGTCTCTCTCTTCCTGTCCTGCTTCATTCTCTTAATCACACAGACTTGGGCACACAGAGGTCACCCGTAGTGATGTCAACAGACCCAGAAGATTCTTGGACAGGTTTATTTTGGCACATTACTGTCGCAATTTAGCCGCTGCGTCTTTCAGAGGTTGCAGCGTTGTGCTGCTTGTTTGATTGACTACATTCATTTATTATTATTCTTCTTTTATTAGTGAACTTTTAAGTATTAACAAATACCATACACTTTAACATTATAGCCTAATTCGCAATGTCTGTCCCTAGCTGGGCTTTTAATTACAAAAATCAGTAAATACATGATGCTTGATTCAAAACGTATACACACACACACACACACACACTTGTTAAAACCTACGAGAAGAATCATGAATTAAAGTAACAATGAGAAGAGAACTTTGGCCCCTAATCATAAATACAGCTTTACTTTTCACCTAAACCGATGCGACTCAGAGTAGAAGTAGGCCAGGGTATCGTTTGTATTTGAACGATTCCTATTCTTTGTTTCGATTGCGCTTCTTTTAAGAGGCAGGGTCAGAGAAGTTGACATGGTTTAAATGAGCTACCATATCAGACTCGTTCCTGGATGAAATACTATAAACTTCTCTATGAATTTTAATTCTTTGAATTTTTTACTTTTTATGAACTTTACTCTCACTAGGTAATACTAGGTTAGTGTCTCTTGTTTTTGCAGATATTTACAACCCTGGAAACAAAGATGTGGTTGACATCCCCCCTCCATCAATGCAGCTGGTTCCTCCACCTCCAATTCCTCTGTCAGCTGCACCCTCCATAGATGAGCTTATCCAACAGAGCCAGTGGAATCTACAGCAACAGGAGCAGCACCTGCACACACTCAGACAGGTAGTAAAACAAAGAGAGGAGACAATACCATCACATCCTGTGGAAATATAAAGTCAAAGAGCCTGAGTGGGACTATTGGCATCTGAAGGGCTTCTACAATTAACCCTGTGGAGCTAAACTAAAAACATCACTGATGGTGCTGAGCTCTGCTCATCCACAGCAGAGTCCAGCGCAACAAAGGTGGAGTTTTCAGAATAGCAACTAGATAATGGCTACATTTGATCTGAGAGGCTGCAAATGTCCCTGTGCTAAAACTTGGTTTAGTGAGAGGAAGAGGTAAAACATGGAGAAAGGTTGATGAGGTCATTCAGTGAGCAGTGTGGAGCTTGTGAAGGTTTCCACTCTGAGAAAGTGCATTCTTGCATGTGCAAGTATCCGTCACATTGTCCTGCTGTCAAAGTTCAACAAATGTCTACTGTGAGCTCAGCGCAGCACAAGCTTCACGGAGCTTATTGCATAAATTTATCATAAATGGTGTGTGCATCTTTTTTTCTGAGGTTACTAAACTGCATAAATATTCAAACAAGTGCTAATAGCAATCACGAAACAATGAAGCCTCAGTTGGATTCTTTTCTGTTTACAACCTGCTACTTTTAAATTGAATTCTTCTAAATTTCCGTTTGGTTTTTCTTCACATAGGAGCAAGTTACGGCTGCCATCGCCCTGGCAATGGAGCAACAGATCCAGAAGCTTTTGTTAGAAACTCAGTTGGACATCACAGAGCTTGACAACCTGCTGCAGCCCATCATTGATACCTGCACTAAAGATGCCATCTCTGTAAGCAGTGCATGGTTTAGATCTATTCAGACAGCTTTAGAAAAGTTTTCTATCTCACTTATAATTTTGTTTTCATTTCAGGCTGGTAAAAACTGGATGTTCAACAATGCTAAGAGTCCACAGCATTGTGAATTAATGGCATCACATCTTTGTAATCGCATCACTGTTGACAGTGCACATTTTGAGCTCCGCCTGCATCTCATCTATTTAACCAATGACGTTCTCCATCACTGGTATACCAAACTATGTCATGCAACTCACTCATTAGAAAAAAAATGTGTTGCTGCTGCTTTTATTTATTTGTTGTGTCATGTAAACAGCAGCTGATATTTTAATGTGTGTTTGACCACTGGGAAACTGCATTTGAAGTTTAAATGACACGACTAAAGTTAAAGAGTAAAGGATTCTTTTTTGCGTTGAGACATTTGTTGTAAATGTGTGTTATTTAAATAAACTAAATTGAATTGGGGAATAAAAAGCACTATTTTATAGGGGCGTAACGATACATAATACACAATTTTAAGTGCACAAGAATGACACCGAACGAGATTTTAATAGTACTTTGAATAAAACTTTAAAGATTAGCTCAGGTACAAAGGCATTTTTCAGTCTCGTCTGTCCTTCCGGTATCATCTTGATTGGTGCTGCTGATTTAAGCACGGTGCTGTAGTGGCTCTGAAGGTGTCTGAATTGTGCTGGTGTTAGGAACTTTGTACGGTGATGTTGTTTGCAGTGCTGACAAATTGTTCCTGTCTTGTCTCACTCTGTTGCCATTTATCGTTTCTATAGGAAAAACAAAATGCTACCAAACAAACTATTGAAGAGTAGTTGGGGCATCTTGTATCACAGCTTTACTAGAAGAAGCCATGCTGACCACAACTGGCTAGTGCTCGCGAGATAGCTGTCACCTCAATAATATCTTGATGTTTTTTATCACAAGACTTCATATGACTTCGTTACACCCCTGCTATTGTAATTTTCTCACTAAGAAAAGTTAGATCCTTTAAGACTCAATTCCCTTTAAACAAATAATGTGACACATGGCATATTTATTTATTAGTCTCTTGGTTTTATATTGTGATTTAATTTAATGCCTTCTCCCAGCCAGCGGAAACAGCAGAAGGATCTGTTGGCGGCATTGCAGAAAGTTGTGGTCCCCATCTACTGCACTAGTTTTCTTGCAGTAGAGGAAGAGAAGCAGCAGAAGATTACCCGGGTAAATACTTCTTTTTCCTTTGTCAACATAAAAGTGGAAAAGTAATTTTAGTCTTAGTTAATGATAGTTAAGATGTTTGGTTACACGGATAACTCTATGAAAGCTAAAGCTCCGAACCACTCATGGTACATAAGCATGCCTGCTCAACACCAGGGATGCTTATGTGTATTTTCTCCATGTGACAATAGAACTACATTAGTGCTGTGAGGGTCTTCAGTCAGATTTCATGGTTCAGGGATCACCAAATGTTAAGTTTTATATCTCACTTAATATAGGTACCGGTCAAAAAATTTGAATATAGTAGAAAAAGTTCAATATATTTTGTCCCTCATTTCAGAAAATTCAATTCATTGCACATAGAGTGAAATGTTTTAAGCCTTATTTGTTGGAAGGAAGTTGACTTGGTAATAATGAAGGAACCCAGCATGTGGTTTTTGTGGTCTCTGATGTAAAGTTAATAATTGACACACAAAAGTCCCTTTTCTTTCAAGTAAGACCGGCTGTCCTCCGGTTCCCGCAGTGGGGACAGGTTGGCCTTGCATGTTGAACGACGTCGGATGATGTCTGGTGCCCCTCTTCCTCGGTGATCAGATCACAGCTAGGCTCACTGACCGCCTCCATCAGTGTGCCACTTAGGCTGCAGCAGTGGCCAACAGCATTGTTTTCCTCGCCTACGCAATCTTAAGAAGGCTTGAGAATTGCCGTCTCCCGCCAGAAGACACAGAGGACTTCTGTAACTTTGCAGACAACATCTTCAATCTCCAACTGGCGTCAGCTGTGTGCTCCTCCTGCCTCGTTGCTTGGCAGAACCTGCTGCAGCGTTAAATGTAGCCTGTCTTAACTCTTCTATCATAGAGGTTTTAAAGAAAAGAGCTGCTGGAAGTTTCTATCAGTCCGGATGGACTTTTCAACCTCCGTTTTCAGTCTGTGCTAAACATCTGCAGTCAGGAGGCGTTGGACGCCATTCTGGACTGGTACCCGCTGCTCGCACACCACCAGCCACTGACTGGACCATTGGGTTCAACGGCACCAACGTAGGCAATTCACTGCCGTTGTCTTGGCTCCCCAAGTCCCTCCAGCCTCCATGTCTTCCACCAAATCACAGCCGTCGCAGAGGTCGGCAGCTGGCGAGCTTCTGGTCCAACCCTCCACAGGAGACATGGCAGCGGTTTACAAATGACTGGTTGGGGGAGATGTGTGTAAAATCTTTTGGAATAAAACATAAACTTTTTTCTAAGAGAGAAGTTCCTGAAAATATAGACTCAGCCAGATTGCATGATCCTGCTGTAATCTCCTCCCACATTTCTTCCTTCTGTTCTCCCCACCTGTCAGTATGTGTGAACACAAAGGATGTGCGGCAAGAGCCCGCTCTGAAATGGCGCCTCACTGATGTGCTCGCTCAGTACGCAGAGTTTCTCTGCCAAGCCTGAACTCCCTGCTGACACTGATCTGTAGGGAGCACTGAATTTTTGGTTTCCATTATCTGTAAACATCAAAATGACAAGAAATGAATGCATTGAAATATTTCATTATTTGTGTAATGAATCTATATATAAGGTAAAGTTTCTAAAACAAGTGACAAAAAACAGAACTTTTTCATAATAGTCAGATTTTTTGAGCTGTATATTGAGGTAAATTTAAGGGTCAGCTGTTCTTTATGAAAGGATTGGTTAAGACCAAGACATACCTGTCCCTGTCTGTGTCCATGTGCTGCTAAAACCTCCTAGATAGGTGCATACTTTCATAGTATTTTTAGTGTCCTTATTATTGTTGTCACCAAGAAGCTCAACCTCAGATTTGATGGGCTGTACATTCAAAACACCTGCTTTCAGTTCATATTTTCAAACTTGACAGCAACAAGAACAAAGGACACAAACAAAGATGAACTTAGAGACCAGATAATGCATGTCAAAGGGCACTTGGAGAAAAGTATTGTTAACCTGAGCTTTCTGATGAAATGTATGACCCACTAGGAAACAAAGGCAAAAGAGTCTGACAATAGCTGCAGTTAATTCAGGATGGTACCATTTTTGAAAGGTGACACATTATTATTTTTATACTTGACCACCAAAACCAAACCCAAACTACAGCCAGTCTCTTCCAGTTCCTTAAATTCCTTTTACCATTCCATGAGACAGCAGGACACCACATGTTAAAAGAAAGTGTTGTTTTTCAAGTAAAGCAAAGCGTTTTTTAAATGAAAATATGCTGTGGATTCCACTCTAACCTTGCTATGATGAGTGTTATCCACAGTGGGAAAGCACACTCGTTTTCTTCACCAACAAGACACACTGTAGTACAGAGCGGAAAAGCATTCAGTTACAAATGATTATAGGTGTGAATTAATAGTGTTTGTTTTCATCTGATTGTAAGTATTGGCACTAAAGAACCTCTTTAGGGTCTACAGTCCTGTAAGAAGTGGCCTAGTTTTTTATGGCAGCGAGGCCTGCAGTAGCTCACAGCTACTTTCTTGTTGGGTTGTTTTTATTAGGATTAGACTTCTTTGTCAACCAATAACGGTGAATAATGATTAAGGTTTGAAAAACAACATGAGAATGTGATGCCTCCTTTTTTTTGACTACATCTCATTGTTCCTTGCATCTTTGCAGCTGTTGCAGCTTTGGGAGAAGAATGGTTATTTTGACGAGGACACCATCCAGCAGCTACAGAACCCAGCACTGGGCCTTGGACAGTATCAGGTCTGTGAAAACAGCACAAAGTTATTCAGTCTGACAGTATTTACAGAAAATCTCATCACTGAGTTCAACTAGGACAATGTTTGTGTATGAAACAAGAATCTTTTTTACTTTAGATCATTTTTTACCTAATTTTAAAGAGCTAATCTTCTCTATCATTTTACTTGCCTGTCTAACTGTATTTTGTGATCTTCCAAATTGCCTTCCTGAGATCTGCTAGTTTATATCTAGATGTCTTTGTTCAAATAATATTAAAATGAATTTCTGATTCTAAGAAGCCTTGAAGAGTATAGTCAGTTTAGTACTCTGGTAATTACTCTGGTAATTGTTTCGACTTCTTTTTTTGGTTTTTCAGGCTTCCCTCATAACAGAGTATGCTGCTGTGGTGCAGCCAATGCAGCTGGCCTTCCAGCAGCAGATCCAGGCCTTAAAGACTCAACATGAAAAGTTTGTTGCTAGTCTGAAGCAGCAGCAGCAGGCTGGTCCTGTAAGACCGGCAGCTGCCCCTGCTGAAGCTGAAAAAACCCCATCCATGACAACACAAGCTGGTAAGAGAACCAGTCCAAAGAATTAATATGTTCAAATCTAAGCTAAATGTAACAAAGAAAGATCCTTCAGATCTCATTCAACTATGTAATTCTGTTTGTCACATTACCATCAACACTCGCACAAGTGACAGTGAGGTCAAGATGATAGATTTTAGACGTAAAAAACAATTTCATGAATAATATTGGAGATCTAGTGAACAATGCATAAAAAGCATTTCTCTCCATTTAAAGTGTTTGCTAGAGACTTACTTACTCTCACACCAGAGCTGTTTACTCACAAAGAAGTCAGTACTGTCAGTCTACGCAAAAAGTGGTATAAACATACTGAAAGGACGTTACTCCCTGTTAGTGCTGCCCTCTAAACCTAACATGTAGTTGTGCCCCCCTTTAGCAGCAACAACTGACATCAAGAGTTTCTGATAACTGGCAATAAATCTTTACATCAGCACTGAGGAATGTTGACAGACAGACACACACACATAGATAGGTAGACACTCACTCACCAGCCACTTTATTAGGTACACCTGTCCAGCTGCTTAACGCAAATTTCTAATCAGCCAATCACATGGCAGCAACTCAATGCATTTAGGCATGTAGACATGGTCAAGACGATCTGCTGCAGTTCAAACCGAGCATCAAAATGGGGAAGAACTGTGATTTAAGTGACTTTGAACGTGGCATGGTTGTTGGTTCTAGACGGGCTGGTTTGAATATTTCAGAAACTGTTGATCTACTGGGATTTTCACGCACTACCATCTCTAGGGTTTACAGAGAATTGTCCGAAAAAGAGAAAATATCCAGTGAGCGGCAGTTCTGTGGGAGCAAATGCTTTGTTGATGCCAGAGGTTAGAGGAGAATGGCCAGACTGGTTCGAGCTGATAGAAAGGCAACAGTAACTCAAATAACCACTTGTTACAACCAAGGCATGCAGATGAGCATCTTTGAACGTACAACACGTCGAACCTTGAGGCGGATGGGCTACAGCAGCAGAAGACCACACCGGATGCCACTCCTGTCAGCTAAGAACAGGAAACTGAGGCTACAATTCACACAGGCTCACCAAAATTGGACAAGAGAAGATTGGAAAAATGTTGCCTGGTCTGATTTATAACCACAGTGTACCCATCTTCTAATGATTACTTCCAGCAGGATAAAGCACCATGTCATAAAGCACGAATCATCTCAGACTGGTTTCTTGAACATGACAATAAGGTCACTGGACTCAAATGGCCTCCACAGTCACCAGATCTCAATCCAATAGAGCAGCTTTGGGATGTGGTGGAACGGGAGATTCGCATCATGGATGTTCATATATATATATATATACATATATATATGTATATATATATATATATATACATATATATATATACATATATATATGTATATATATATATATATACATATATATATGTATATATATATATATATGTATATATATATGTATATATACACACAGCTCAAAAAAATAAAGGGAACATTCAAATAAAACATCCTAGATCTGAATGAATGAAATATTCTCATTTAATACTTTGTTCTGTACAAAGTTGAATGTGCTGACATCAACAGTATTGTGTGTGACCTCCACGTGTCTGTATGACCTCCCTACAACGCCTGGACATGCTCCTGATGAGACGGTGGATGGTCTCCTGAGGGATCTCCTCCCAGACCTGGACTAAAGCATCCACCAACTCCTGGACAGTCTGTGGTGCAACGTGACGTTGGTGGATGGAGCGAGACATGATGTCCCAGATGTGCTCAATCAGATTCAGGTCTGGGGAACAGGCGGGCCAGTCCATAGCTTCAATGTCTTCATCTTGCAGGAACTTCTGACACACTCCAGCCACATGAGGTCTAGCATTGTCTTGCATTAGGAGGAACCCAGGTCCAACCGCACCAGCATCTGGTCTCACAAGGGGTCTGAGGATCTCATCTCGGTACTTAATGGCAGTCAGGCTACCTCTGGCGAGCACGGGGGGCCGAGCGGCCCTCCATAGAAATGCCACCCCACACCATTACTGACCCACTGCCAAACTGGTCATGCTGAAGGATGTTGCAGGCAGCAGATCTCTCTCCACGGTGTCTCCAGACTCTGTCATGTCTGTCACATGTGCTCAGTGTGAACCAACCAGTGCTGCTGGGTTGTTGCCCTCCTACAGCCTCCTCCACGTCTCCTGGTGTACTGGCCTGTCTCCTGGTAGCGCCTCCAGGTTCTGGACACTACGCTGACAGACACAGCAAACCTTCTTGCCACAGCTCGCATTGATGTGCCATCCTGGATGAGCTGCACTACCTGAGCCACTCGTGTGGGTTGTAGAGTCCATCTCATGCTACCATGAGTGTGAAAGCACCACCAACATTCAAAAGTGACCAAAACATCAACCAGAAAGCATCGGTACTGAGAAGAGGTCTGTGGTCCCCACCTGCAGAACCACTCCTTTATTGAGTGTCTTGATAATCACCAAAGATTTCCACCTGTTGTCTATTTCATTTACACAACAGGATGTGAAATTGATTGTCAATCAGTGTTGCTTCCTAAATAAATTTGTATCAAAACATGCCCTGGGCTTTCCAAAGCCTGTGGCTTTCTACAAGCAATGGAAAAATTGCTATTTAAAAACTGCTTTTTGTATTTTTTTTCTGAAACAAAAAACCAAAAACAGAAGAAATTTGTAAAGCGCTGTATTTCGGCAAATTGCAGATTAATTAAATTGTTCAGCAGTGGTGAAAAACTATTTCAGATCTTAAATAAAGGATTAAAAAAACTTAAACACGCGCTTTCAGTTCAATCCAAGTCCAAGAATGCGTGTCAACATAACCAGCCCCATCTCTTCACAACTCTGATTTATTCTTATTATCTGCAGGAGATGTAAAGCCTCCTGTAATTGGTCCTCCCTCAGTGGACTTTGATGGAGCTGCACCCAGGTCACAGGACCCAAAAAACTCCAGTGGACCATCTGATATTCCAACCAACAAGCCTGCATGGTTTGAGCCCCAGCATGTCGGACCCTGGAACCCCAACCAGCCGGTAAATATCCATGTTCTTGGGTCTGCATTAGCAAGTGAAAACATATTTTCTTTATGGTTTCAGAAGTTTTTTAGGTCCTCAAAGTTGTAAGTAATGTTATCATTTTATGAAGAATCTTTCTTTTCGCAACCATCTCCAGAAGTTCCAGAAAAGAAACAGTATTCTTTATCAGCATTGTGCAGCATTTTAGATCACTGGCTCTGATGCTCCTACCTAAAGTGATGATGGTGGAAGAGATACTCTCCACAGCAGACAAGTTGATGGACAGGCGACGATGTGGGAGTAACACAAAGCTGATGCCACACATAAGTTCAAAATGGTGTTAGCGAAATTGCAGAGGTCCTCTGCATCTTCTTTTGGGAGACCCATCTCTTTAGCCTTATTTGATATGGCAAAGGTGAGGAGGGCGATGTTATTAGCTGCTGCTGCAGCCTGAGTGGCACACTGATGTGAGCAATCAGTGAGTTTCGCTGTAACCTAATCCATGAGGCACCAAGTACAAAGACATAAACACAGCATAATTTAAATTGTTAAAAAATATTGAAACATTTATTCATTATCTATAAGCATTTAATCCCACATCTGCAGCCTTATGGTCCAGAACAATTGTAGGCTCAAATGAGCCAGAAATGACATGTATTATTTGACTTTGTGAAGTGCATTGAGAGGAGATGTGTTGTGAATTGGCACTATATAAATAAAAACTGAATTTAATTGAATCAACATTAAAAAGCTATTTATATTAAAGATCAAATTATAAAGTGAACCACAATTTCACCTGCTGTTAAACGTGAGTTGCTGGCTAACCTGTAATGCTCAGATGTAGGGATGGGATTTGATCGCTACCTATAAAAGTACCGACCAAGTTCTGTCGGTACTGCAAAGTACTTATTCACGTCAAATCAAACGGTACCATGTTTCGGTACCTAAACACATTGTGACACTGACAGAGTGGAAGAGTGCACACACAACAGCGTAATGACGTCAGTAGCTGCTGGTACCATCAACAAAGCATGGCTGATAGAAAGCGCTTGAAAGTATGGCTCCAATATTCAAAATGCAATGTGGATTATGCTCGCTGCAATATTTGTGACGCGAAGTGCAAAGCCATCAGCGGGAATACTTTGAATCTGAGGAAGCACCTGGTTAAGTACAAGATTTTTCTCAAGGCTGAAGAGTGCACTCAGATCTACGGCTACAACTCTGCATTCGGCACCGTTAACACGCCTGCATCCGTTAGCAACTCATCGCCTGCAGCCAGCAACATGGGAGAAGAAATGTTTGAAACAACTGAGATGTTACAATACAGCTGGATGTTGTTTTGATATATTCATTAAAGTTTAGATATTGAGAAATAAATATGTTAAATTTGAAATATTTGAGATTTTATTATTAAACGAATTAACATTTATTAACATAAACACACACAAAAGTCCCAAAAGTTGGTACCTTTGAGTACCGATACCGATTCCCAGGTACCGGTTCAAATGTGAAAGGTATCCATCCATACTCAGATGCAACATGTCTGTCAAGTTCGCCCTCTCTGTAGGTCTGACAGGGAGACACCAGAAATGGCTGTGTGTCTTTAACAAAATGATGATAAAGTTTCTTATTTCTGTAATTGGACTAAACATGTTTTATGTTATAAAGTCCCCAAAATGTCAACTCAGTGCATAATATGCCAATTATTCATAAGTGGAGACTAAACGGTTATCCTTGGACTCCCTTGTGTGAACACACTCGGCCAAGAACGTACTTTTATCTCTAGCATTCCATCCATATA
Organism: Girardinichthys multiradiatus; assembly: GCF_021462225.1. Classification (NCBI taxonomy): domain Eukaryota; kingdom Metazoa; phylum Chordata; class Actinopteri; order Cyprinodontiformes; family Goodeidae; genus Girardinichthys; species Girardinichthys multiradiatus. The sequence goes on along the minus strand of NC_061802.1, from coordinate 46,832,529 downwards.
TTCATCAATATCCAGATATCTGTGCTAAGTTGTGGGGGGCAGGTGCCTATGTCTAGTGGTCATTGGGCGAGATGCCAGGTCCACCCTGGACAAACCCATCACAACAATGTTGGATCATTGCAGCAATACAACATGGTGGTCTGGTAGCAGTTGTATCATAAAACTTTATATCGTACACTACATCAAGAAGATAAAGGATCAAACTGACTAGTTTGGAAAGTTAGGAAAAACAACTTATTCTAAAGAGTTCATATTAACATTAGGGTTGTGGAAAACCCAACCCAACATTTTAAATAGGTCTTTGCTTCCTCAATGAAAGAGGGTCCCTGTTTAGAACTTTCTGTATAAACAGTACGCATGATGTCATACAAGACTCGCCGCTTTTCCCCAGCCTCCCTTTGACCTCAACCAGCCTCCCCCTCCCTGTCCTCCGTGGAACAGTCACGAAGGAATGTGGAATGAACAGAGGGACCCAGGAAATTGGAGTGGAGGTCCTCCAAGAGATGGAGGCCCCTGGAGTGGGCCAGGAGGATCTGAGCCTGGTCCCCCGTCTTGGAACTCATTTGACCAACAGCCACCCTGGGGGAGTCAGACTGAACAGCCTCCATGGGGTCAAAGAGAGCCCCCATTTCCACCACGAATGCAGGTATGCATTGGCTTTATTTTGCGTCAATTTTCTTTAGGTGTTGATTTACACAGCTCAGTTAATTTAAGTTCATTCACTTATATTGTGCTAAAGGTAAAAATAATTCTTTTTTGTGCAGTTTTTAGCAGCAGACATGGATACAAAGAAAAACATTTAGTTTTGACCCTTTAAGCTTTGTTTTTAGGCACTTTTGAGGTTCATGTAACAATGTTTACTTTTACATGTTCATGCCATGTACTTTACACAATTTGTTACTAAACACTATAATAGCAATATATTTAATGTACCTTGGTGTGACATATGTGCTTATTTTTTGAAAGTAACTGTTTTCCATGTTGTAATTCTTATAGAGACCTCCCCATTTTAGAGGACCTTTCACACCACATCAACAGCCCCCCCCATTTAACCAGCCCCCCCCACCCCCTCACAATTTTGGACGATTCCCACCACGCTTTGTGCAGGAAGAATTTACTCCCAGACATCACTATGACAGACCACCTTACACCTCACATAGCTTTGACTATCCTCAGGGAGAATATCCTGGAGGTTAGTGACAACATAAAACGATATTCAGTAGTACTACCTCTCCTGTTGTATATCTTTGTAATTATTTAGACTAATTTCAGAATAAATTCTGTTGCTAGACATATCAGGTCCTCCACTTCACCACCACCCCAATCAACGAATTCCTCCACCAGCTATACAAGCTGATCATCCTCCCTGGGGTACAGGCCAACACCCAGACTTTGGCCCACCTCAACATGGCTTCAATGGGCATTCACCTCACATGCGCCATCGACAGCATCCTGTTCAAGATGACCCAAGTCTGGTTCCCAACGTTCCCTACTTTGACCTGCCAGCAGGTCTTATGGCTCCATTGGTTAAAGTAAGTTAGCTGATCGTAAATTGTAAAACAAATAAGTGTGTAGGTCTGTAGATGTTTTGAGCACAGCAAATTGAGTCTAAGATAGCATTAAGATGACAGAATAAGATGATGTTTAAAATAACAGAAGTGGTTTTAGTGCTTCGCAAAACGATGAGGAAAACTAAGTGTTAAATATTCAAAAGAACTGTAGTTATTAATTGCCCTGAGACTAATCAATAAATCTGACAGAACGATGGTTACTCATCAAGTATTTTGAGGAATGTGAACATTTTAAATAATTAAAAGCAATTAATTCATTCATACTAACATAATCCTCTTGCTGTAGCCATTTCTGTGATACAAAATGAATCAATCTGATTATCACAAATCAAGTCATTAACTAATAAAGCAAGATTTTTGTAATGGTCCTCTTCTTGCTGTCAAATGGTAGAAGTAATATTTATCCATGGCCCCAGTTATGATGATGTAAAGATTATACTTAGAGACAAACCTAGAGTTTGGGAAATAATTGTGGACGCATCTCTCGAAATGGCTGAATGGATTTGACGTGACTAACGTTCAGATCTGATCTAATCAGTCCCTCTAGCACTTTAGCTGAATCTCAGTTCAAGATTAAAAGATTCAACAAGGTCTAAAAAAATCCTTTATGAGAGGCATGTCAGGGCATGGACATTAAGTGGTTATTGAAACCACTTTTTTTGGCTCTGTTTTTCTGTTTGCTTACGTCCCCTGATGGCCAAGTAGATGTCTTCTCTTGGTGTACTGGTCTGAAGCAGAGTGACACCCAGCAGATGGTCATAGAATGCCTTCTGGTCTGTGTTAAAAAAGACCTAACATAACTTAACAGCTGAACATTGTCACACATGTCAGTGGACTCATCCACAGCTAATCCAACACATGGTGCCTTGTGCATGGCTTCATCGAGCTGGAATAGCACCTCCTGTGTAAATATTTCCTTTTTCTTTGTGACAGATGATGCTGACGGATATTTTGCTTTATTTTATCACAAAGTCCTTGTTTTTCTTTTCCTTCAGGAAGTGTTTCAGTGATTGCAGTTATGCATTCTTGGACAGCTTCTCCATCAGTAAATAGCTTTTTGAACAGTCTTTAGCTTGTTGCTGAGTAGTGAAAGTGTGGCTTAGCGTCCTGGTTTACTGGTCATATTGGCCTTTGAGACTACGGGTTTTCTCTGATCTTACTTGTGATTTGAGTGGGTATGTTTGTTCGCATTGCCACTTTTAATATGTACCACAGTTTCTAAACATATGAGACACACAGCTTTAGTACTACCAGATGGAAGCTTGAATAGAAATGACTGTCCATTCTGGATTAAATGCTCTATGTTTGCTTTCCACTTCTCGTTTTTTAGAAGCTGCCATTTGTTTTTTCATTTGCTCCTTGTCTCTTTTACCCATCTGTATATCTCCCTTTCTCCTTCTCAGCAGTCTGTATCTCCTTCTCTGTTTTTCTTATGTCTTTTTATATTTCTTTCTGGTTTCATCTTTGCATTGGTAACTTCCCTCAAACTTTTATCTGTCTCCACTTGTTGGCTTAATGGTTTCACGTAGGATGCAAACTCTCATGCAATTGGTCTGTACGTGTTCTTACATACTTTACCACTACTGTAAAGACTACAAAAACTTCACCTGTAACCCAGAACCTCTTGATAAGGTTTTGAATGGTGTTCACTGTTTTGGCTGTAGCTTTTGGTCTGCATGGGATGGCGTTCCAGTCCGGGTCTTTGAGATTTCTTCCAGAAGCGACTTATTTAAAATAATTTGGGTAGAAAGTTTAGTTAAAATCAGTCTGATTCTGAAAGCAAGGCCCACTAATTAAGGTTCTCACATCTATTCCTTCTATTGTTGTTGTAGTTTAAGGCAAATGGGTGAGAAAGATCTTTGTGTAAAGTTTCTCCCAAGCTAACTGATGAGTTTGAATAAATACTGAATTTTGCTAAAAACCCCTGATAAGTTATCACTAGTTTAATTTGTCATCTGATATAATAAAATACTGAAGTCTGTATAACTCACAATACTTGTATTGTCTCTGCACAGCTTGAGGACTATGATTATAAACCTTTGGACCCCAAGGATATCAGGCTACCCCCTCCTATGCCACCCAGTGATCGGCTACTAGCTGCTGTGGAGGCTTTCTACAGCCCTCCTTCACATGATCGACCCAGGAACAGGTACATGTCTAAGCTTTGGTTTTAAGGGAACTGCAAAAAAATGAGTTCATCTCCATGTTATTTTAACTTTGTTAATTTACTCAGGATTTTATGTTGGGAGGCAAAAAATAATCAAGCCATTTTCATAATGTTCAAAATCTCCAGCTGTCTTTTGTAGATTTGTCTTGTTCTTTAACGTCTAACTTTAAAGAAAGTGGAACTTGAAAGCATAACCTCGCTCCCAGACAAATTTTGAAAAATTGCCATCAAAGTGGTCTGTGCCAAGTGACACTGAGGGGCACGGCCAAGTGTGGGGATGAGTGGAGGGGGTTCAGTGGGGGTGTGGTCAGGAGGATGAGAGTGATGCAGGTAGTTTCGTCACTGATGGCTCTTTTCTGGTGGAGGATTTTTCACCCCTCTCACCACCGCAGGTTTATGGAGGCTTTATGGAGCCCAGTGAGCCCGAGCCTTATCTGTTTGAGCCACAGGCTCAAGGCGCTGACTCAGCGATGCCCGAAGCCAGCATTGCTGAGGCAGTGGAGGACAATATGGGTCCAGTTTCTGAGTTTAAAAGTGATGAAGCAGTGTAGATGATGTCCACTTAACCAAAACAATACATCTCATTTGTCATCAGCTTGTTATACTCCCACTGTTACTAATAAGCAGAACGGCCAAAAGGCATAATAGTCTGAGCAATAAGTATTTTAAATAGAAGTGTCTGTAAGTGAAGTGGGTGTTTCTCCTATATTTCTGCTAGTGTTTTTATACAAATGAAAGTAACAATATGACTGATATTAGGACCTCATCAAAAGTGAGTGAAAGAAACTGTAGAATATAAGTTTCATTATTAACCTCAATTAACACTGGCGCCAAGATATATATAAACCGCTTATAAAACCCGTTAGGAAACCCGTCTAACCCAGGTGATCTCCCATTTTTCGTTCTCTATACTCATTCCCTAATTGCATTCTCTGTCACGGGACTGCCCAACAAGTCTGCTTGCTCAGGAGAACGTTTAAGTAAATTCTGATTATTAAAAAAGTCAGCAAATTCTTCCTTTTTGGGGTATGTGTCTGAGGTAAACAATATCTCATGATATTGTTACAAGAGCTGATTAATTTTCTTGGTCGCAGTCACCGATCCACTCCCTATCTGAAAGCTGGGGTAGAATGACAAGAATTGCCTTTTTAACTGTTTGACCAGCAGTTTGCCAATTTTTTTCTCCTTCCTCATAAAAAGATGTCGCCAACCTAAGTGAAGCATATTCTGCTTTCTTATTCTATATTTACTGGTATTCAAACGTAGGTTTACAAATGTTTTGATATTTGTGGTCCAAAACACTTTCTGCCAGTTCCTTTTCCTGTACTCTTATGCCCCTTTTCCACTGGCTCGGTTTGGCCCTACTCGACCCCACTCGGCTCACTTCGCGAGCGTTTCCATTACTGTTTTTTCAGTACCGGTACCTACTTTTTTGGTCCCTGCTCCTGAGCAGGTATGACCGGGGAGTCAGGACTACATGTGACGTGAACAGACTTGTTCACTGATTGGCCGTGGGAGGAGGAGGAATGACGAGGTTTTCTTTTAAACAGTGCAGGGAAAAGTTAATAAAATTCGAGAGCAACTACAATAATATTAAGGACCACAGTGGTTGGAGCAGGTCAGACATGTAGATTTACCATTTACAGATCATAAACCATAGAACAGAAAAGACAAATCAGATTTCTGAATTACATGCAGGCAGAGCGCTGTATTTAATAACATCTTAAACCAGCTGATCACACATAAAATCAACTGTTCAGAGGCACAAACATTTCCCCTGAAACACACAAACCAAAACCACCATGAAACAACGGGTTCGGAAGTTTATATACGGTCCTTAAGTAAACCAGCGTCTGCAGGAGGAGGGAGCAGGCAGAGAGCAGCCGCCTGTAATCAGGCTGCCTGCATCGGGCCGAACAGGAGGATGAGTCCGCTGAATCTGCGCTCCACGAATATGCAATATCCAACTTAAAACTAACTTCAAAGGTCATAAGTCCACAGTTTTGCACTTTTAAGTCCTTGTCCTCATTATTGCCATGGCTGAGACAAAAACTTTCTCATAAAGCCCAAATTGTAACTTCTTCAGGCAAACGTTGAAGATTCATCATCCAGACAGCAGCATCTCTCCTCTCTGCTTCTCCTGCCACAACCCCTCACATCAGAACCCCCGAACCTTATTTTCTAAGTTCTGGCTGGACTGTGGTCCAGATAATTATCCCAGTGGATTATTTTAGGCATAAAAAACATAAGACATTCTTGCATATATATAATAATACAAACGTTATTAGTATATACTTTATTTATGTTTTTATTTTCTATTTATTTTTGATCATTTCACACAGATTACTTTAATGTGAATTAATGTAACACGGTAACGTTAATAGCAGCACCGCGCTCTACACTCATGGCTTCAGCTGTTGGGGGGTCAGTGGAAACACAACAGTTACCGTACCGAGGAGAGTGAAACTGAGTGGTGAAGAGCCGCGCCGGCTAAAACGAGCCAGTGGAAAAGGGACATTATAGAAGTTTCCAGTTCCTTAATCTTGCCCAAATCTTCCTCCTTCTTAGACGCATATGATATGATTTATTTTTCCCCCTAATTAAGGCTTTTAAAGCTTCCTATTAAGTTGATTTTCTTTTGGTGTAGTACCTGTGTTTATTTCAAAAAAGGGCTGCAGATCATCATCTTTTAAAAGAAGTTAAATGTCTTATTATACAGCAGTGATGTTTTAAGTCCCCGTCTCCTCCCTCTGCATCATTATTTGTATCAGTCCCAGGCTCTATATCTGCATGGTCAGACAGAGCCATTGCTTTGTTGGGGTCATCCCTTTTGGTCGCATAGACCGACTGAGCTGCGCAGTTCGACATGCGCAGCTCAGCATTTGTGGCAGCGATGGACATCAAAGCTGACGTCATCAGATGCAACGGAGGCGCATATCTGGAGAGGCGAACTTTTGCTCCACAAGGCCATTCCCGGAAGAGCTTGAAAGCTGGAATTCTGTGTGATACAAGAAGGTCAGAAGATTCATTAACCAATCGAAGACCATGCCGACACCATGCAGGTGAAATCTCATGGAGGTTTAATTTCCAAGGAGATGAGTTTCCTCCATGTTGATTGAGTCGACTGCTATGGTTCCTCATATTTTCCCCATTTTGGACGGATAAGTTTACCGTTTTTGAGTTGATCAGGGAGGCGTGACACTCAGACCCCCCCGCACATTTTCTTCAGACCTACGACCCATCCTCAAGCCATTGAAGAGAAGAAGTCGACATCAAAGTAATTTCGTTCGAGGCATTGTTAAGGTGATTTACAATCACTAGTAGTTAATCCAAGGTAGTAATTTGTTGCTTGCAATACTGATGGAAGTGTTTTATGCTGAGCTGCTTTTGATTTGCTGTGCAAGTGTAGCTTGATTGCGGAGTGCGGATGCAATCAGCAAGGTGCATGTTCATGGTTTTGTGTGGCTGATCCCAAATCAGCCAGGAGTTAAAAGTTGGACTTTTAAAGTTTTCCATTCAAAGTAGTTGTGGTCTAAGCCTCGTGGCCTGACCAATTCTTTGTTCCAGTTTTATTACTGGAGCAGAAAGCTTGTTAGTTTCCAATCTAGGAAATAATATTTCCCTAAATATTATTTTAATAAATAAAGGTAGCTAATTGAGAGTTAGTCATCCAGAAGGTTGGTTTTATTCAGCAGATCATTCTTTAAAATGTTATTTTATTAAAATAATATTTTATCTGATCTTGTATTGTGAAGGGTTGTCTAAAGGTGTACTGATTATTGTCTAAGTTGGTTCCAAAACTAACTTAACTTCAGTTCCAGATTCTTCAAGATAATCCTTGGTTCTCAAACATAAACATTGCATGGTAATGTTGCATCACTCTTTTGGTCATAATTTCCAATCATCTTTAATCAACTTGTTTATATTGTACATAGCCCATTAGTTGTCATTATTCTTTAATTCTGCTTGGTAGTTTAGTTGGATTATTCTAGTTTAGTAAAGAGTTTGTTGATTGAAATATGTTTGACTTTGAGTTGACTTATTTTTGTTAATAAATTCTTGTATTTTAAGAAATTGTGTGAATTAATTCCATGTGTGTGCAGAGTTTATGCTGTTCAATAATGTCAGAGCTCGTCTCACACCTTTTTATTTTGTCCTAATACCATCGCCTTACTGGGCTGGTATTCACAGGACAACCCTTAACAGACTGAAATATTATTTGATAAAATATTAAAGTATTAATATTAAATATTAAATTATATATTCATAATCACAACTTTGTTTTTACAAAATGCAACTTGCTCAGTGATATTTAATATCAGCAACAGCAATTCTCAATTATGACTTATGACATTTATATAAAAATGTATATTCTGTTTTACAGCGGTTTGCCAACTGGCAAATATCTACTCAACTATTGTCCTTACTTAACATATGGATGGCAGCTTTATGTTTAGGCATTGGTGGACCAATAAGTTTCTTTGATCTATAAATGGATTCCAAACCTGATTAAAAACTCCTGCCAAAATTATATCGCCCTTCATTTGCCCCAGTTTTTCATTTACTTCATAAAGAAAGTTTAAAGTCTGTTTAGCTGTTCAGCGCACTGTGTCCTAGCCCTGTGGTTGTTTGTGTGGCACAACGCTCCCACTTCCGCTAATGATACGTGGATGTCAAGTGCTGTAATGAGCAATGGAGGAAGATTGCAAAGGGCAAAAAGGAGTACAGAGAAAATGACTGAAAGTGTCAAAGGTGTTGGGTCATTTAAACAGTCCTCCTCATGCTGCTTTCCACATTTTGACATCATGAGACCAAGACGATACCTAACAATTGATCAACAATATCTCACCATGGTGAAGCTTCAAACAGGATGTTCTCAGACCGAAGTAGTCACTGAACGTAGTGTCACAGAGTATCATCTGCAGGTTACAACAGAAAGACTGGAAGAGTCACAGAAAGCTAGAGATGTGGATGTTTTTTGGCCACATCCCACTGATGACCACTTCATTGCGAACAGGGACCTGCAGAAGCAGATGATGAATTGTACACTACTCCAGACACATTTAAAGACACTCAAGTGTCATATTAGTCCATTCAAAACCATTTACCTTAGCATGTAGTGGCCTGCACTTTATCCAGACGTGAATCCCATAGAAACCTATGGGATCAGCTGAGTGGCTGTCTAGAAGCTTGTAACTCTGTACCAAAGAAACTCAATGACCTGAGGGCAGCCTCTGAAGAAGAGTGGGATGCCATGCCTCAGCAGACAATAAGTTGACATGTGAACATCATGAAATGTTTTTGTCAAGATGTAATTGATGCTCCAGGGAACATGACGTGTTATTAAGACACTGTCATTTTTTGTTGTGGTATAACCGCCACTGTTGTTTCAATAATTGAGATGAGGAAATTGCCATTGCATGCTTCTACTTAAACGCCCTACTTTCATGATATGATATTACTGTAGCATGAACGTTTTACGTTTTCCATGAATTTTACCTGAAAGCCAAATAATTCTATGTTTTTGTGAGTAATGTATGTGTAGTAAAGAGCATTGGCTGCTCTGAACCCCGGGGTCCTCCACAATTAACCTTAATGGTGAACCAAATTTATCATCAACATGAACTGCAGCTACCTTTTAAAAGCGTGTCGTACACATCCGTTTACTAAAGATAGATTATCATAATAAATGGGGGCTCTAATCAAAGGGGACTTTCCTAAATAACTTAGGTTTGGGTCTAACATACAAGTTAAAGGTTTAGATGAAGCTTATATTTTTCATAACTCAGAAACCTCCACTGATCAGAACAGTTCAGAGATCACTGACCCCCAATGCTGTCTCACTTACTGACCTAGTAATCATGTTCGATTTTATTATGAAATGAATCAATTTTATTTCTAAAAATCCGTTGAAGTCATTACTGCTGAGAGATACAGGAATGGAGGGCTCAGCAGCACTGTACTAAAAACAAATATTAGATCATTTTTATTCTGCTTTATTAATGATTAAAGATATGCTGTTCTAGCTCAGCGAAGGGTCTTTTCGTACAGCAGTAGATTATTTTTTTTAGATTAAGTAGGATCTCTAGAGCAGGATTTTATCTCCAACTTTTATCTTCCTATGACTGACCACCGTTTTTAAAGGAGGCTACATTGTATAATGCCACACGCAAGGAGGCATTAACACTGTGAACATCAATTCGTGAAGGGGTAGAAATTAAATTGCTGCCCTCTTCTGTATTTTCTTTGATACGTAGGGAGTTAAAAATTATTGTCCCACAGTCAGAAAATTCAGGTGTCAGCAGCCATGTCCAAGAAAATGAAGCAAACAGGTACTCACAAATGTTACAAGCTATAAACACATCTAATATAATAAAAAGTCTCAGTAGACTGTACAGTAAAGGAAAAATGCAACACAAGAAAAGTAAATATTGTACAATTATTAAAAATAACATACTCATGTGCAATTGAGTAGATTAGGGACTTTTTCTATTGGAATCTTTTAAGCCCCTTTCATTTCATCCTTTCAGTCTGCCTCCTGAAACATAATGGGGTGCTTTAGGTAAAATGCAGTTCAGTTAAGCAGTTTGAATTATATGAAAATATGAATGGTGTATACGAATAAGAATGCCAAACTTTGAAATAGAATTTACCGCCAACTTTGGTTTGTTTCTCTTCAGTGAAGGTTGGGAGCAAAATGGCCTGTACGAGTTCTTCAGGGCCAAGATGAGAGCTAGAAGAAAAAAGGAACAGGAGAAAAGGAATAGGTGAGTCTTTTCTGAACTTGAATGTATTTGTTCTACCTGTTTTTATTCTCGCGCAGTGAGAGCGTAGACTGACATTTGATCTTTATCTGTCGGAACAGAGTTGAACTGTTCAGGTTACAGATAACTAGCTCTAATGGAGATGTTTCTTGAAAACACCTATAATTAACTTAGGTTTAAAAAACTTTACTAATCTTGACATCTGTCAAAGATAGTTTATCTTCTCTTCCTGTCAAACATTTATCTTCTCGATTTTTTCCTTTTTTTTTCTCTCTCTTTTAGCAGTCATGGAGGTAGTCGCTCTAGGAGTCGCTCTCGCAGCAGAAGGAGATCATCTTCTCGCTCAAGCTCACACTCCTCAAAGTCGTCCAGGTCACAATCCAATTCATCTCACTCCCGCAGCCGCTCCCGCTCCTACTCACGATCCAGGTCTGAAAACCCGCATTGCACACACATCCGACACTCATGTTTAGAAACTGATCACCAACATTATTGAAACCTTGGAGTGGATTGATGTATATCAGTGGTAATTAACAACATTAGGTCAAGGATCAGAGTTCTTCTAAGAATTACCTGCAGATGGCAGCTTCTAAACCGGCCATATTTATAACTAGTTTTAATTTTGATTTCTACTCTCATGGACAGTAGCATAGAGCATTTACCATGCTCTTTTATCTTTCAAAGCTATTGAACCATTTTCAGCTATGTCTTTGATACCACTGAGCAGAACAGAGGCCCTATCTATATGCAAAGTATCTGTTTCACCATCGGATTCATTATTTGATTATTTTTTTTTGATAGGACAGTGCAACATTTATAAACATGGCTGACACCAGTAAATGTGCTAAATTAAGCCATTAGCTTAGTTTCCATCAGCAGTCCATCTGATTTGAGCCTGATCAATGCTTCATTTATGCTTTTTAAAACTGACCACAAATTATTTTTATAGTGTTTTTATGCATTTTAATTTATTAATGACCTTTTAACCTTACAGGACATCATCAATGGACTGAAAAAAAAAACGAATGCCGCTAGTTCTCACTAAGCAGCAATATTTATCCTATTATTATTATTGTAATTAATAAACCTTTATTTATACAGGGAGTTATTCTGGGACTCTAGACTGTAACACAATGTACCAATGAAAGCAGACGGTGATAACCAACTAACTCAAAAATACAAACTGCAATGAGGGCCAAGATATCTGCATCCAGTTATGATATGTAGATCTCCATCTGGATTATCAGTGTGAGCTTGAAAACTTAGGTTTTCATCTATTATTTGACCAAGCTATTTGTAGGAGGACGCAAGTTTAATAGAGGAACCTTTTGAGGACACGATTTAAGGTAAAATAGGAGGGACTCTATTTTTGCCAGAAAACATCACCTTGGTTTTATTTGCATTCTGTTTCAGACAGAGCTGTTCTAGTTGTTAGTGGATGACATCAAATTCAAACTGCAGATGCAAAAGCCACAGTGCAAGCACAACAATAAACAATGGTATCATCAGCATACAGATGGACAGAAGCCTGTGTGTATTGACCCACAACATTTATATAAAAACTAAACAGTGTGTGTCCAAACACTGACCTTTGAGGTACACCATCAATAATATTTAAAAGCCCAGGGGCCTCATGTATGACAGCATGCGGCTTTCATTCTAAACATTGGCGGTAGGGAGAAATTCTGAAACTTGCTGCGCACAAAAAAATTCAGATGTATGAAACTGCGTAGATATGTCACCGCACACGAAGCCTTTATACATCGGAACTTGTGGTGGATTTGACGTAGCTGCACGTGGCCCTCGGTCCGCCTGGTCCCCGCCTCTAAATACATATGCAAATTAGTATAAGTAGTATAATTATTTTGATAGTATAAAGGAATCAGGAGTTGAGGCCATTGTACCCTTGCATTAGTGAGACACATTTTCACATCACAAATAGGCTGCATATATATTGAATTCATTTCATAAAAGCATTTTCACTTACAGCAGGTGCCCTTATAGCAGTATGGGTGGGATGACTGTTAAATACCCGACCTGTCAGTCAGCTCCCTCTGAAAAGCACCAGTAAAGCACTGCAGCGTAGTGAGAATTGGAACTGGAACTGGCGTCGCACGGTTCCTCCTAGTTTCCGTCTGTAACATTCTATGCAGAGCTCCAAAATAATTGTCCAGGCCAATCTAAACCGGATAATAAGCCATGCATCATCATGTCCCAGCAGATCAGTACGATCTCTGAATAAAACGTTTTCTCCCGCCATCGCTCCACAATACCGCACAACGTTTTGCAGCTATTTATAGACATGTCATTTTCTCCAGCTTGTCCACCTTATGAATTATCAAACCTGACTTCTAAGGAATGAATCTGTTGATTCCAAACAGTTTTCTTTTTCAGTGAGAACGAAAGTGTCCCCTAGATGATTCACATACATTTTATGCTCCTTGGCGCACAGACCAAAGAGCATCTAACATCTACAGGTGACAGAAACAAAGGAAGTTTTACAGTTTGCATCCGACTGAAGTTGTTTCCATCTTTTTCTGAGGTGTGTTACGTCATTGTATGAAGCTAAATGTGATTCACTTTCATCACTCCGGTTTACACCAAAAAGCTCAAAGTCATGGAAAAACATCAGGTTTAATGATCCATATATTAAATAAACTGAATGGAGTCATATTTGAGTGGATTTAGGTAAGGTTTTGTTCTCTGTAGTTTATTATTGTCGACTGAAAAGGTTTGTGTGAGTATCGCACATTTTCACGGCAGGTCAAAAGTTTGCATGGATTTACACATACTTTCACGCAGCGTTCATTTTTGTACATGCCAAGTTCAACGTAAAACATCACGCCATAAGATTTTTGTGTGCAAGTACGCTTTGTACACGAGGCCCCTGGAGTATATCTTTTGATACGAACACACTGTTGTCAGTGTGACAGATGATTATTGAAAGAAAACACAGAGGATGGCCCGTAAAGCTCATGTCACACAGTTTCTGGCACAAAATGTTGTGATCAACAGTGTCAAAGGTTGTAGAAAGGTCAATGAAAAGGCCAGCACAATTTTCTCCAATCATCCAAGGCCTCTATAATGTCATTAATGACCTTAGTGGCAGCAGTGATTGTACTGTGCTTCTTCCTAAACCCAGACAGATCATTTTAAACTATATTATTTAAATAGATATATCCTCAGTTTTTTTTTTACCAATTCTTCTAAAACTAAATTTGATATTCAGAACTGAGGGGTCACCAGTTTTTTAACAGGGGTAAAATATAAGCAGTTTTCCAGATAAAGCTCAGTACATTTATTCAGAAACAAAGCAGACTTTAAATCCACTGCTTCTGTCTTAAAACAATCTGCAAACATATATTTAATCCTATAGCAGCACCACCAGGAATAAAGTATATTGTGGTTCATTCTACTAGCATGGCACAACACTTACATAACTGCCAATTAGTATTGTAGGAAGGTCTTGTTAAATTTAAATTCAGTCTGTCATAAAGTGCGATCCAGCTGCTATGTCAGCATGACTTAGTCTGGTATCAAAGTCTGAACTATTGCCATGAGCCCCAGAAATGCTTTAAACATAACCACCGTAAAAATAAACAAAGAAATAGCCCCCTTCATTTTTAAATTGTTTGCAAGGCAGCATTTCTGGTCTACGGTGACAAGAGATTTTATTTCTTGACACTGTGAGAAATATTGGCCTCCAGCACAGCTAATGGTAAGCTTCATATCAGATTTGTATCTTCTTTTTTGCAATAAACTAAGGGACTTTTTTAGTAATCAAGATTAGTAAAAAACTTTATTCTGTTTGTAAAAAAAAAAACACAAGGCCACCTTGCAAACAAATGCATTTAAAAATGAGCGAGGGGCCTGGTAACTGCAAGCTAAGAAAAGTAGCATAGCATGTCATAGGTACAGTTAAAACTGGTAATTCTGAACTTACAGTTAAAGGAATGCTTTTCAGTGATTATGAGGAAAGATATTAAAATAATTTGTATACTTTGAACAGTAACACATTAATAATGGAACTCTAAAATACTTTTTTATGGTACCATTATTTCGCTCAAATGCAACTTTGCAAAGGTTTTTGTCATGATTCATTTACATAATTATACCTCATTAGTTATCATTTTTATTTATCAGAGGCAATATGATTTTAGTGTGGTTTAAATACAGGAGAATAAACTATGTGCTGAAGCCTGCATTATGACTCTCTAAGATTTCCTTTTTTATGTTGATCATTATGTTAAATAAATAAATAAATAAAACACACTTGACTTATATGGGAAATAAAATAGAAATGTCCTTTATTGAACCACAGTGGGGAAATTGAGGTGAAATTCATCGAATAGATGAAAACAGAATATTTAATGTGGTGTCCTATGTTGTTTTCACCTGAAAGTACTCTGCTGGTTTTCTCCCTAAACAGCATATCTATCTAATCTGACTGCCTTCAGGTCCAGGAGTAGGTCCAGGTCTTCTCGAAGTCGTTCTGGCTCCAGATCCAGATCCCACTCGAATTCTCCAACTAAGCCCCGTCGTGGTCCCAAATCCCGGAGTTCTTCACCTTCGTGAGTTCCATGGCTGTCATGATACATTTTCTCCACAATATGCACTACAAAAAATGTAGATGCCAATCTCAGCTTCTCACTACAGCTCGACTGCAGTGTTGGGCAGTTCCTCGTCTAAACTGTCTGCAGATACCAGATTAGGAGAGGAGAACAAGGGGCACCAACTATTATTAAAGATGGGTATGCTCATTCATTTTTGTTTACTATTGTACCAACTACATTCACATTCTTCTGACTAATGTTTGCAGTATGCAGCTTTTCTCTTCTGAACGCTTTAACAGTTTCCTCTGTGACTTAATTGTCATGTTGGCTTTAGGCTGGAGTGGTTCTGGTGGCTTGGGGGCCAAAGAACAAGGTATCCAGGACCCTATCAAAGGGGGAGATATCAGGGATAAATGGGACCAGTACAAAGGTGTTGGTGTGTCTTTAGATGATCCTTATGAGAACTATAGAAGGAATAAGAGCTACAACTTCGTTGCCCGTATGAAAGCAAGAGAGGAAGGTAACAGACATTCCATCGTTACATAACTGTAATAAATCACTTTATATCTCTGCATCTGGAGAATATTTTTTCTTTAATGAAACAATTAGATTTAAAAAGAAAACTCTAACAATACCATTTCTTTTGCCTGTTTTAGTCAATCGGGAGGCCCAGGAATCCCCATCAACTGACTGAGGCCATCAGAATTCTGTTTCACCTTGGATCCTGGGGTTGGAGTTTTCTGTCCAGGATGCCTAACACCCCTATAAAGATTTCGTGTTTACCAGTAATCAGAGTGACAGTACATTACAATCGTGCTTAGAGTTGAGTTAAGTGTTAACACATTGCATGAACTTCTTTCTCGTCCTCTTTTGGTAGATTTGACTAACGTAACAGTTAGCAATAAGGTGACAATGGTCATATGGCTGTTAATGCAAAGAAATGAGTCTAATAAACCAGACAATTCTTCCTGAGTCTAAAATGTGTTCTGCAATGGCCATCTCTAGTTGATGTTTAAGTCATTCAAATCAGCAAAGGCTGTATGAGAACAAATGAATCAATAAATGCTTATTTTGAGATTTAGAAATCAGTTTTTGTTCCTCAGCATTGTTCTATAGGCACAAAGCCATTTCACTTTTACTGATACAGTAAACATTAACAAAGACATTGTAGGTTCTCTTTAAAACTGCTTTTCAAACAATTTGTTGGTTAAAATAATCTTGATGAAATGGCACATCACAAAAAGAGGGAAACCGTCAAATTGATAAGGGAGATCTGGGGAACCCACCCCCACCGGTACTTTGGGGCTTGGGCTCAGCTTGGCTAAGCCAGAACAAGTGTTGGACTTATCCCCAATGAGCAAGAAGGTTGTCAACTTTGACGCATTAGCTTGCAAAAGTTCCCTGTCTTTATGCACTGAACACCAGTTACTTAAACCCACACCATCAGAATTAGCTTGTTTTAAAGGAAATGTACACATAGAACGCATTAAAACATAACCAAAAAATTCACGTGAATGAGGGGGAATTTCTTTATTTCATAATTAGCAGTAACAACTTTATTTATTATTTTTGTTATTTTTTTAAACTATGTTCTGTTTGGCAGAATAGCGCTCAGAATTGTCTGAGTACCAAGAAGATGCCCAACAGATTTACTTTCACAAGTGGAGCATTATGGCTAACGCTTTAATGCTCTGCTTGATATTTATAACATAAACTTTATTAGAAACTGCTTTGGGATTATTTCAATTGTTATGGACAAGGAAACGGAAACAAAAAGGAAGAAATAAGAAGCAGGAAAGAGAGAAGTGGGGCAAAAAGAAAAAAGGTGGAGATGGAGAAAAGAATGGAGGAAAGAGAAGGATGAAGAGGTTATAAGATTACATCCTAGAAGATTGGTTCTACACCTCCAGAAACATATATAATAACAGCATTGTTACCAAAAAGTGCACGTGACTAATGAATGCAAGATGTATTTAGTGGTAACTGCGGCTCAATAGAGAACATCTGTGTATCTGTTAACACCTAAATCTAATCACCTGTGGGTCTGAGTGTGAGCGTGCTTGTGTATACATGGTTTCTCCATAAAAATATGCCATAGCGGGTGGGAGGAACCACAAACCTGCCCCCCTGGGCAGGAGATCCGAGCCAAAGCCCCAATCACAATCTTGTTTTTCTCTGCTCGAAATATAAGCCCTTTGTTCAGAGACAACCTGTAATAAAGAGGACTGTGAGAAAATGGTCACGGGAAGCTAAAGAGGTTGCTTTAAGGCTACAGACCGGGACGCACTGTGCCAGCCTCATGGAAAGGACATCAATGCCATGACTGAGTGTGTAACCAACTATATAAACTTCTGTGTGGATAACACAATCCCCGCCAGAACCATGAGATGCTTCCCCAATAACAAACCTTGGATCACCAGTGACCTGAAGGACCTGCTTGACAAGAAAAAAAGCCTTCAGAGAGGGAGACAGGCAATTATTGAGGATACTATAAGATATTGCATAGATTTTATTTACCAATAACCTTTGCTGGAAATGTAAAAAAGAACCAGGAACCTTTATACATGCAATTTGGGAATGTAAATAAATTTTTCCTTTTTGGAAAACAGTACTTCGACATTGAGAAATTGCTGGTTGTGGGGATACCCGTGTCACCAAGACTATGATTATTAGGGGATCAAACGATGCCTAATATATCAAAACACCAAAGCACAGTGATGCAGGTGGGTATGGTCGCGGCTGCCAGAGTAGACCTCAGATTATGGAAATCCACCTCTGCCCCAATTATTAAAAACTTGTTGGAAATAGCGTCGTCATGAACAAATGCTGGCCAAGCTAAATAATGACATAGAAAACTTCAAGTTTAGCTAGATCATTAGGGGCTTAATATGCGAGGAGATTTTTTTTTATTCTAACCTGGATATTACAGGAACACAATGAAGGGAATCTAAAATAGGAGGAATATTGATCTCTCTCTTTAATTTTCATCATACCTCTACAGAATTTTAGATTTTTTTGTGGATATCCTGATAGTAAAGAATTACAATTGTCCAGCCTTGAAGTAACAAATGCATGGACTAGTTTTTCAGTATCACGTTTGGATAGAATTTTTCTAATTTTGGCAGTATTCCAGAAGGGGAAAGAATGAAATCCTAGAGAACTGTTTAATGTCAGATTGAAATGATATGTCCTTGTCAAAAATAACACCAAAATGTTTTACTTTATTAACCGAGGTCCATTTAAAGCCGTTCACATTAATTGATTGATTAAGCAGTTTCTTTTTCGAAGATTCCGGTCCACAGACGACAACTTCTGTCTTGTCTAAATTTACAAGCAGAAAATTTAAAGTTATCCAAATTTTTATGTCTTCAAGACATGCCTGTAGTCTATCTAACTGGTTGGGCTCATCAGGATTCATGGATAAGTAAAGCTGAGTATCATCAGCGTAACAGTGAAAATGTATTCTATGTTGCCTGATAATTTTACCTATTGGAAGCATATATATAGTAAAGAGAATTGGCCCAAGCACTGAACCCTGTGGTACTCCACAATTAACCCTGGAGTTTGAAGATGATTTATCATTTACATGAACAAACTGGAATCTGTCACAAATAAGATTTAAACCAGCCTAGCGCTGTTCCCCTGATCCCTACAGCATACTCCAGCCTTTCTATGAGAATATTTTGATTGACTGTATCAAATGCAGCAGAGATTTAACAGAACAAGTACAGACACATTATCTGTACTTGTTATCTGAGGCCATGAGAATATCTTTAGTAACGTTCACTAGTGCTGTTTCCTTGCAATGAGGAGCCCTGAAACCTGACTAAAACTCTTCAAACAGATAATTGGTGTAAATGCTCACACACTTGATTAGCAACTATTTTTAGAATTTTAGATAAAAATGGAAGATTGGGTATACAGGTCCTTCTGAAAATATTAGCATATTGTGATAAAGTTCATTATTTTCCATAATGTCATGATGAAAATTTTAAATTCATATATTTTACATTCATTGCACACTAACTGAAATATTTCAGGTCTTTTATTGTCTTAATACGGATGATTTTGGCATACAGCTTATGAAAACCCAAAATTCCTATCTCACAAAATTAGCATATCATTAAAAGTGTCTCTAAACGAGCTATGAACCTAATCATCTGAATCAACGAGTTAACTCTAAACACATGCAAAAGATTCCTGAGGCCATTAAAACTCCCAGCCTGGTTCATCACTCAAAACCCCAATCATGGGTAAGACTGCCGACCTGATTGCTGTCCAGAAGGCCACTATTGACACCCTCAAGCAAGAGGGTAAGACACAGAAAGACATTTCTGAACAAATAGGCTGTTCCCAGAGTGCTGTATCAAGGCACCTCAGTGGGAACTCTGTGGGAAGGAAAAAGTGTGGCAGAAAACACTGCACAACGAGAAGAGGTGACCGGACCCTGAGGAAGATTGTGGAGAAGGGCCGATTCCAGACCTTGGGGGACCTGCGGAAGCAGTGGACTGAGTCTGGAGTAGAAACATCCAGAGCCACCGTGCACAGACGTGTGCAGGAAATGGGCTACAGGTGCCGCATTCCCCGGGTCAAGCCACTTTTGAACCAGAAGCAGCGGCAGAAGCGCCTGACCTGGGCTACAGAGAAGCAGCACTGGACTGTTGCTCAGTGGTCCAAAGTACTTTTTTCGGATGAAAGCAAATTCTGCATGTCATTCGGAAATCAAGGTGCCAGAGTCTGGAGGAAGACCGGGGAGAAGGAAATGCCAAAATGCCAGAAGTCCAGTGTCAAGTACCCACAGTCAGTGATGGTCTGGGGTGCCGTGTCAGCTGCTGGTGTTGGTCCACTGTGTTTTATCAAGGGCAGGGTCAATGCAGCTAGCTATCAGGAGATTTTGGAGCACTTCATGCTTCCATCTGCTGAAAAGCTTTATGGAGATGAAGATTTCATTTTTCAGCACGACCTGGCACCTGCTCACAGTGCCAAAACCACTGGTAAATGGTTTACTGACCATAGTATCACTGTGCTCAATTGGCCGGCCAACTCTCCTGACCTGAACCCCATAGAGAATCTGTGGGATATTGTGAAGAGAACGTTGAGAGACTCAAGACCCAACACTCTGGATGAGCTAAAGGCCGCTATCGAAGCATCCTGGGCCTCCATAAGACCTCAGCAGTGCCACAGGCTGATTGCCTCCATGCCACGCCGCATTGAAGCAGTCATTTCTGCAAAAGGATTCCCGACCAAGTACTGAGTGCATAACTGTACATGATTATTTGAAGGTTGACGTTTTTTGTATTAAAAACACTTTTCTTTTATTGGTCGGATGAAATATGCTAATTTTGTGAGATAGGAATTTTGGGTTTTCATGAGCTGTATGCCAAAATCATCCGTATTAAGACAATAAAAGACCTGAAATATTTCAGTTAGTGTGCAATGAATCTAAAATATATGAATGTTAAATTTTCATCATGACATTATGGAAAATAATTAACTTTATCACAATATGCTAATATTTTGAGAAGGACCTGTAGGTCTGTGTGGAGGTTCCTCCAGCTATTTCACAGTGTTAGTATTTTAATGTTTCCTCTACACATCATATTTGTTTGATGGCACTTTCTTGTATTATTTTGGATGTTTGCTAAGCTGGGTGCACACAGTTAGTAAACACCCTATGTTAGTGTACATTATTATTGGTTGGTTCTTTAGCTCAGGTGGAAGGAACTAGCTGGGGGGAGCAAATGTGACGTGACACCAGGAAGTGGAGGAAGCCATCAGGCTGGTGAAAAAGGGGGACTTAACTCTGGAGAAGCTGTCAAACTCTGAAAGCTCCATTGTTTAAAAAATGTTTGGAGTTAGAATGTCTTAGTTTTTATATTTGTGTTGTAGTTATGATTTGTAAGGGTGAATTAGTTGTTTAGGTTTATTTATTGTTTGGCTTAGTTGTCTTGTCCCTCCCTTCCTTGTTTCACGTAGGCTAGCCTGTATGTTTAAATTCCCTTGTGTTTGGTGTAAGAAGTCAGTCCTGCTTTGTCAGTTTAGGTTAGGTGTTGGTTGATTCTTTCCTATGGGCCCATTTTTCTAGATTATTTTGTGTGCTTTTTGATGGATTTTTGGTAACTTTCATGGAAGAATAAATAGAGGATATTTCTTGTATACTTTTGTCTTTTGTCTAACTGTTTGGTCCCTGACAGTCTGTAATTTAGTAAACCATTTTGATCAAGCAAAGGTTTCTTAAGCAAAGGTTTAATTACAGCTACCTTAAAACCCTTGGTACATATCCATTTCCTAAGGATAGATTAATCATATCTAAAATGGGGCTGGGTAATTAGCTGTTCTGGCTTGACGAAGTGTCTTTTTATACAACAGTAGACTATTTTTCCAGATTAAGTGGGAGTCCTCTAGGTGTGTAGAGTGCCAATTTCTCTCTAATTTTCTAACACTGTGCTTAAAAGAATGCAGCTCTAAATTAAGCCAGGGAGCCAGTCTCCTATGAATTATTACCTTCTTTTTCAAGGGTGTTGCACTGTCTAATGCACCACGCAGTGAAGAAGTAACCCTATGAACAAGATAATAAATTTGTGAAGGGGAAGAAACAAAATAATTTCCCTCATCTGTGTTTTTCTGTGATAATGGAAAAATTAAAAATGGAACAGATTCTTTAAAGGTTGCTACAGCATTGTCTGATAATGATCTACTATAATGAACTTTTCTTGTGGAGAACTTTGTTAAATTAATCTCAAAGGTTATTAAAATGGTCAGACAGGACAGGGTTATGAGGAAATATTATTTCTTTACACTCAATGTCATATGTCAGCACAAGGTCCAGAGAATGAAGACTCAGGTGGGTAGGTTTGCCAATGTTTTGACCAAAGCCAATTGAATTTAAGGTAGCGTTAAAGGCCATATTTTGGCTATCTCTTTCAGTGTCGACATGATTAAAATCCCCTACTATACTGTATTTAACAATAAGTCAGAAGTCTGGAAACTAATCTAAAATTGAGAATAATGGCCTGGTGGAAAGTACAAAACAGGAACAAGTGGTTCTAGTGCTTATATATATACAGGGGTTGGACAATGAAACTGAAACACCTGTCATTTTAGTGTGGGAGGTTTTATGGCTAAATTGGACCAGCCTGGTAGCCAGTCTTCATTGATTGCACATTGCACCAGTAAGAGCAGAGAGTAAAGGTTCAATTAGCAGGGTAAGAGCACAGTTTTGCTCAAAATATTGAAATGCACACAACATTATGGGTGACATACCAGAGTTCAAAAGAGGACAAATTGTTGGTGCACGTCTTGCTGGCGCATCTGTGACCAAGACAGTAAGTCTTTGTGATGTATCAAGAGCCACAGTATCCAGGGTAATGTCAGCATACCACCAAGAAGGACGAACCACATCCAACAGGATTAACTGTGGACGCAAGAGGAAGCTATCTGAAAGGGATGTTCGGGTGTTAACCCGGATTGTATCCAAAAAACATAAAACCACGGCTGCCCAAATCACAGCAGAATTAAATGTGCACCTCAACTCTCCTGTTTCCACCAGAACTGTCCGTTGGGAGCTCCACAGGGTCAATATACATGGCCGGGCTGCTATAGCCAAACCTTTGGTCACTCATGCCAATGCCAAACGTCGGTTTCAATGGTGCAAGAAGCGCAAATCTTGGGCTGTGGACAATGTGAAACATGTATTGTTCTCTGATGACTCCACCTTTACTGTTTTCCCCACATCCGGGAGAGTTACGGTGTGGAGAAGCCCCAAAGAAGCGTACCACCCAGACTGTTGCATGCCCAGAGTGAAGCATGGGGGTGGATCAGTGATGGTTTGGGCTGCCATATCATGGCATTCCCTTGGCCCAATACTTGTGCTAGATGGGCTGCCAAGGACTACTGAACCATTCTTGAGGACCATGTGCATCCAATGGTTCAAACATTGTATCCTGAAGGTGGTGCTGTGTATCAGGATGACAATGCACCAATACACACAGCAAGACTGGTGAAAGATTGTTTGATGAACATGAAAGTGAAGTTGAACATCTCCCATGGCCTGTACAGTCACCAGATCTAAATATTATTGAGCCACTTTGGGGTGTTTTGAAGGAGCGAGTCAGGAAACATTTTCCTCCACCAGTATCACGTAGTGACCTGGCCACTATCCTGCAAGAAGAATGGCTTAAAATCCCTCTGACCACTGTGCAGGACTTGTATATGTCAGTCCCAAGACGAATTGACGCTGTATTGGCCGCATAAGGAGGCCCTACACCATACTAATAAATTATTGTGGTCTAAAACCAGGTGTTTCAGTTTCATTGTCCAACCCCTGTATATGCATATTCATACATATGGTAAATGGCCTGCATTTGTATAGCGCTTTAGCAAGTCCCCAGAGACCCTGTAGTGGAATTTTCTTATCAAAGTGGGAGAGAAGTTGACTCACAACAAGAGAAATTTTGGACTTTGTCTTTATAAGTTTTATTCAAAGGCATTCAGTGTTTGAAAACACTGTCACTGAGCTTGGTCAGTGAAGCAGAGCCCCGATCAACATTTACACACAGTATTTAAAGAGTATGTGGGTGTTACCTCAACTTAAAAGAGTTTGTGCTTTATGGCCCTAGACCCTCCTCGGGTCAGAGGTAACAAAGTTATCTACGAGCAGACCATCTGCTCTTCCTGAGACATCACCCTAAAGGATGGGTTTTAACCATTAAATGTCTGATACTGGCTTTTACAGCTTCCTCCTCTAACACAAGATGTTCTGAGGAGAGAGGTAACATAAAGGTCATACACTTTGGAACACTTTAGAACACTAAATAAAAGAATTTCCATTATAACCCAAAAGCGCTTTACACTACAATAAGTCATTTACCCATTCATACACACTGACAGTGGAAGACTACACTCACCGGCCACTTTATTAGGTACACCAGTCCAGTTGAATTTCTAATCAGCCACTCTCATGGCAGCAACTCAATGCATTTAGGCATGTAGACATGGTCAAGACGATCTGCTGCAGTTCAAACCGAGCATCAGAATGGGGAAGAAAGGTGATTTAAGTGACTTTGAACGTGGCATGGATGTTGGTGCCAGACGGGCTGGTCTGAGTATTTTAGAAACTGCTGATCTACTGGGATTTTCACACACTACCATCTCTAGGGTTTACAGAGAATTGTCCGAAAAAGAGAAAATATCCAGTGAGCAGCCCTTCGGTGGGCGCAAATGGCTTGTTAATGCTTTGAGATGTGGTAGAACGGGAGATTCGCATCATGGATGTGAGAATAGGGAGTGCTTTAGTGTTTACTTTAAATACAGAGATAAAACTCTGCACTTTACATGCAGCATTCGTTGGAAAAAGAACACCCGTTCAACAATGGCTAGAGTTAAGAGAGTTTATCGTCAAGCGGAGGAGAAACACAACGCGTGCCAAGATGATGATGATGAACAAGCAACTGCATCATATACTTCCTCAACGGAGATACCTATCAGAATTCCCATCATGACATACTCTACCGATGATGAGGATCCAACATCAACTTCAACAACCATGGTTGAAAATCAGACCTCGGGTCGGCCAAGAGGTATGTCAGTTCTGTGCGAAACCCCAGTGACCGTCTACCAGTATTCATCCCGTGAATTGAATGCTCCTAAGAAATCAACATACTACATCTGCAGGGTACAAAGACCCCCGTTCGACACTCTGCAGGAAGAATGGTCTTTGGAGCCATATGGCCTGGTTGGCAGCTGGGGTTATATTTTCATGTATGAAATAGGAGAGCTTTGCCTGTATCAATTGGATCAAGATGAGGTATTTAATGGATCACTGGCTCTGTGTACTCTCAACCACAGCGACTGGGCTGTGTTAAGGCTTGCAATCCCACACCTTAACGATAGCCTTGAAACAGTCTCAAGGCAGGAGAGGGAGGAAGAAGAAGAAAATGAACTGTCTCCTAGACCTGTAAAACGGGCGAGAATGTTTCATATACCATCCGATGTTGAAATAGCTGAGAGAGAACCTCTCTTTAGCGCAGTGTGGGGGTCAAAAACCACAGCAAATGGCCGCTGGTCTTTTCGGGCAAGCAAACGCAGGAACAACCGGACGAGTCCCTCAGATCTGTTTGTGTTGGAGGCTTTCAATCAGGACTGTGGCGTATTCAAGACAATGCTGGCTCTGCCGTTTGAAGCTTGGGCAGAGAAGATGAGTGAAATTGGACATTGTCTTTCCGACCTTTTCCACAAGTCACGAAGTTGGATCGATGTCATGTCAGTGAAAAAAACCCTGACGTTTCCTGTTTTACGTTTAGAACGAACCCTCTTCTGAGGACACGCCCCTTCCTATGATATATATATACGGGGGGATAACTGCAAGCTCACAGACACTGAGAATCAAACAACTTAACTCTGTTTCAGAGTGCTATGGACTGACAAACTGATCTCACATGTTTGATGACTTGTTGTATCATTTTCTTTTTAGTATTCCAGTACTTTAATTAATCTGCATTATATGATTTTTCTTCTTTTTTCTTTTTACTATTAAATACAATTAAAGTAGGAACATAGTAACCTTTCCCAAAAGTGTTGTTTAAAAGCTAGTAGTGTTTGAATTCATCTGCATTAATCTGCATTTTATCTGATTTTGTTTTTTGGTTGTTTTCTTTTAATATTAAATACAAAAATAAATAAAAAATAAGGATAAATCTACCCTCCTGTGTGTTTTTTCTCATTATTTAACAAGTAATCGGCAGAGTGAGCATAAGGCAGAGATGGCAGGAAGACGGCTGATGAAGAAAGTATATTATAGCCCTTCAAATCCGGGAAGTTTTGGGGGTGTAGATAGGCTGAGGAGGGTTATGCAAGATGAAACGGGAAAGAAGGTTGCGGTTGAAAAAGTTAAAGATTTTTTATCAAGAGAAGATACCTATACTCTACATAAACCTGCAAGAATAAAGTTCCCGAGAAACAGAGTTTTTGTCACCAGACCATTGAGGCAGTTCCAGGCTGATCTCTGTGACATGCAAGCTCTGGCCATGGAAAATGATGGTTATAATTATTTATTAACAGTCATTGACATCTTTTCAAAAAGGGCGTATGTACGAGTTTTGAAGAGGAAAACAGCCGCTGAGGTGGTAAAGGCATTTGAATCAGTTTTTACAGAAAGTCAGACCCCCAAAAAACTATCGATCGAAGATAAAATTTACACCGAGATCCAGCCTTTATCAGCAATCACTGATGGAGGCCCGATCGAGTTTTTCATTCCGGGAGACGGAGAAAAGTATCTGGATCTCAACGATACGCTGTTGCATCTCAGAGTGAAAATTACTAACGAGAATGGAACAAACCTGCCAGATGATGCACCTGTAGGGCTCATCAACTACCCGTTAAACACCATCTTCAGTCAGTGTGACGTCACTCTCGGAGATCGAATGATTTCACAATCCAAATTCCAGGGAGGTACATCTCCTAGGCCCCCTGCATGCAGACATATTTTTCTGTGAGAGACTTCTTTCAAACTCTGTTGACCTCAAAATTAAACTTACAAGAGCCAACGATGCCTTTTGTCTCATGGCAGCAAGAGACTCCACTTACAAACTCAGGATATTAGGAGCATCTCTTTTTATCAAAAAAGTTACTGTCTCTCCAGCTGTACGACTGGGGCACGCTTCAGCTTTAATGAAGGCAAATGCTCTGTATCCACTGTGTGAATGTAAAAACATATTCCATCCCTGAAAATTCAAGGGTGTGCAACCAAGAGAATCTTTTCTTAGGCATCTTTCCCAAGTATGTGGTGATTGCGTTACTGGATTATGATGCTTTTACAGGAACACGCAATCTCAATCCGTTTGACTTTAATCATTTTGATATGGAATATTTAGCTTTGTGTAAGGATGGCAGACAAATTCCTGCTAAAGCCTTCCAGCCCAATTTTAACCAAGGTCATTCAGTGAGAGAGTATTACAACTTGTTTACGGCTACAGGACGACATCTAAAAGATCTTCCACTGAGTATAACACGTCAGGAATTTAATCAAGGATACTCTCTATTCACATTTAATCTTAACCCGGGCGAGGACACAGATGCTCTATCTCCAGTTTCCAATGGGAATTTAAGATTGGAAATGCGCTTCAGAAACCCGTTGCCTCATACCACCACGCTGATCATCTACGCTTGTTATGACTCTATTTTAGAGATTGATTCAAAGAGGCGTGTGCTGGTGGATTATTATTAATCTAATCAGGCATGAATAATCATGAAATTGAGAGCCTGATGCGTCATCTGCTGGGAGATTTGTTTTGTGGTGTATGGCCGTGCTACCAGCTGCCGCTGCTAGCTGACAAATTCCCAGGGCCAGCCTACTTTATTGTGAACACACATCCTTCACACATGCCGAAGGATGTGTGAAGGATGCCTAGCTCTGACTTTGGATGAGAATGGTCAATCCAGCTTTTTTGACTTTTATGGATTCTCTCCGGATTTCGAGTTCTACCCGTCAAGCATCGTAACATTTTTAGAAGACAGATCCTCAAAAATATTGTATCATAATAATCAGCTTCAAAACACTCTGTCCACTGTGTGCGGTCACCATTGCATTTTTTATCTATGTCATAGAGCGTGCGGATTATCACTGCAGCAAGTGTTGTCGAAATACACCGGAGATGTGATTAAGAATGATTTAATGGTATCTAACTTTGTGAAAAAATATCAGAAATGTGTCATTAATCAAAGTTGTACATTTTATACTCACGGAACATGCTCTTTGGAGATATTTATGGACTGTTATGGAATTTAAATTGTCTTATTTTTTTTTTATTGTTTTTTTTTTTTTCTTATGATTTAATATTTGTATATTTGTGTAATGATATCATATGTTAGTGTGTGAAGTAGAGAACGAAGTTAGACTTGAAAAATATAATCAATAAATATTTTATTGAATAAAAGAAATAGACTACATGTTTCATTTTCTTATAACGGTTTATGATGAAAATGTAATCCATCGGGGTGGTAGTGTCGTCTTACGAAGAGACTTTTGATCTCCCATCAGCATTTTTTGGATCTTCCAGCTCAGATCTCGACCAGTAGGGAGAATGAGTTATCTGCCTTCTTCTTCTTTTTCTTCTCTGCTTAACGCTGGGGGGTGTACCCCCATTTTCAATCGATGTACCCTCTGTTTTGAAACGTCTATATTCTTCACGAGCATAAGGGTTAATGACTGAAGATATAGGGATGTTTACTTCTGACATGGAGTGTAGAAAATCAGACCATCCTCGGGTTTGTGATGCTCCAGATTTTTTAAACGGAAGCATGAGATATTTCAACAAATCAATCATGTGGGACCCTTTTATAACATTTCCTTTAAATACAAATTCACCTCGCGAAGTCCAACTCTCACTTCTTTCGGATAATTTCTTCAAAATGTACTCGGCATTTTTACGGTTGTGTTTAGGAAGGCTTTTCAGTACTTCCGTAAGAACCTGATCCTTAGGGGCCTCGTCCTGCCCTGGGGCTTGTTTTTCTTGGGACCGCTCATGTTCAGGAACCTCTATGTCACGCTGCAGCGTTAAACTGACCCGCTGTTTTTCTTCTTTGACACCTTGCTTAAGTAAAGTCAGATACCTCTGGAGAAGAGCATCGTATCTCTTGATTTTTTCATAAGAAGTCAAAACCGGCTCGTTTAATATCGCTCTCATTTCAGCATCCAAATTCTCCTCCGCCGTCTGTCTGATGGACGTGTCTGACTGGGTCAGACGCTTGAATTGATGAGGTGAAATGAGAAACATCTTCTGCGATGTTCTGAGAGACATTATCTCCTGATGATTCCACCCACTAGATCACCGATCAAGGGTGCAAGAGCCGTTAAGATGGGGAGAATAAAACCACCTCGTTGCTTTTTGAGAGCCAACTGTTTAGTTTTTATCCCGGTTCTTTTATCACCCAACAATCTGATGATTTTTCTTTGTTTCTTCAATTGTCGTTGTTGAGAGGGGGATAGTTTAATGTTACCTTTTAGGATATTCAGTGCAATCTCGCACAGAGCCTGAATAAAGTCGGGAGAGCAGTGTGCGAGAATATCTTTACGTTTCTGTGGACAGGCCTGGTACAAAGCTCTGAATAATGGTAAATTCCTTTTTATACGCGCTGACATGATGACTTACTTTGTTCTGGGTACGTACACAGCAGGCCACTGCTGAGGAAGTATCCCCGTTCTCAGTCTGAAATGTTCTGGGCAGGTAGGCGTAAAATCGATGATTAAATATCCATGAGCTTCTCTCGTTGCGTCTTCAAAACTCTCCAAGAAGAGACCCTTTTGCGATGGAAACATTTGGCGGGCCAGTATATTCAGCTGCAGCTTATCTCTCGGGTTCTTAAACAACACCATATAATTACAGTTCAAACTAATAGTGCGACTGAACTTCCCCTGATGAAAAACATTCTGAGTCAACATCATAACACTCATATTACGATGGTGACGAAACTGGGTAAAGACCTTCATCACGTTTTCATCATCTGAGGCTTGAGCAATAACATTGTCTAGAATAATCAGATGATTCTGATCAGGAGGAAACAGGTTTTCATCTTCAAAAGAATGAGGCAATCCTTCCACAAAGGTAATATTTTTATTCATCTTCTGCAATTCAGCATACATGGGTTGAAAAGATGTGTAAATCCATACAATATTTTCTGGAACAATATCCATGACATGATTACAGTTTTGTAAAATACTTTTTACAAAGAAAGTTTTCCCGCAGCCGCTGGGTCCAACTATCATACATGAGAAAGGTGCTCTAAATCTAGGATCAAAATCAATCTCCTGTAAATCCATGTGACTTTTTATTTTATTTCTTCTTCAACTCTAATAACCGAAAGGCAGAGTTGTCCCGTCAGAAAAAAGGCATCTCTTATCATACACCAGTCGAAACTTTTTAAGAAATGTCGCGTTTGTCAAACGGAATCTCTTTTTATCCCTCCTGATCGTGTGCTGAGGGATTTCAATGACACACTCACTTGACCTCTGTAAGTAGCCCTCGACCAGCCCTTTGATGCTGTCAAAATTGACCCTCTCGCTGCATTCATGCGTCTGAGTGATGCCTTTAGCACGTATCACTACTTTTTTACGGTTTTTAGTTTGGTATGCATAACTCTTGGGTCCTGTCGATGCAAACTCCGAAATGCTGTCACCATCTAACTCGTCAGTAAGATCACCCAGATAATTCCTCAATTCCAGAGGAGTTTCACCACTTTTTGTCACATAAATCAAACTGTCCGTGTCAATATAAATCAATCTGTCCTGTAACTTCTCCATGCTGCTGAGAAGTTTTAAACGTGCATAAGCGGTGGTGAATGCTGCTATAAACACATTATTTGTCTTACTTGGTGGATATATGACACGTTTGCTGTAGTTTCACTGCACTACACACATTTCAGGGTTGAAAAAATGAAAATAGTTAACCCTGTATTTACTCGAGAACATGAAGCTGAAAAAGTCTTCAGGATTAGTGATGACTGTGGTCTGAGACAGATCACTTCTTTGCGCAAATTTCCCCCAAAAACTGTTTAAACACAATTTTGCAACCTGCCTTTTGGCAGGATTCATCTCGATTTTCTCAGGGTCTAATTGGATGCCCTGATGCAGTTTGTAGTCGCTTATATACTTTGACTTACTCTCCTGATCCACTGCTTCAGACGGATAGCCTGAAGCCTCCTGCTTACCCTTTAAAAAGCAATGAATGTAACCTTTAAAAATTGTATCACTTCTCTTTTCAAAATGCCACACCTCTGTGATTTTAGCAAGACGATAACTACACTCCAACGCTTTACAGAGTTCTACACTCGCCCAAACTCCCGTCAGAGCTCTGTCCTGATCATTATGCATGCAGGGACCTGACTGGTTATTTATTTCAGCGCATGTGCGGCAGAGAGTGAACACAAGTTTACCTTGGGATGTTCTGTAAGGTAAAACAGGGAACAACAGGTTACGTGGTGGGTAGACCACAGCTTTGATTATACCGAAGTAGCTGCTGGGGTCATCAAAATCTTTGTAAATGATGGTGGGGTGTCCGAGGGGAAAAACGCAGTTGGCGTTTACATAAGGGTACAGAGATGTGTAATCCACATAGTGTACAGTTTCATCTGGTTCCGCTGTGTACCTCAACTTCATAGGACAGGTGCGTCCACCATACAGCGCATCCCGGGGGGATAGCGGTTCGGGTGCATTAACTTTCTCAAAAAAGCTGATCACCCCAGGGTCTGATTTTTTCATTTCAATCCACTCATGCTCCCATATGACTTCGAGACGAAGGCCGTACACAGTTTGTAACACCTTGCTTCTCTCAACAGTGGCTGCGTAAAACTGTTCAAATGCGACCCCTCTCAACGGACACTTGTCATGAGGCATGTAACACTTTTTACAGCCGTGGAAAAAACAGCCGTAAAATTCAAACGCAACTTTGACACCGTTAATCTCTGCATACCCATCCACTGAATATGGCCCGATTTTCTTTTCACCCCTATTTAATGCAGGCTCGATAAATATGGCTCTGCTGTCTGCAATCCAGCCGAGCCATTGAATGGACGCGCTGGAGAACGTTTTACTGCTACGTCTGTAGTCCAGAGGTGATGGAATGGCTAAGGTTTGAGGAGGAAGGAAATTGGTTACAAAAACCTTCATGCAGGCTGATGCTATTGTGATACTTTTAAACGGATCCACACTTGTCTCCTTAAAGAACTCGTCTCTGAATTTTAAGCATCCTTGAAAAAGAATTTCAACGTCATTTTTACAATAACGAATAGCTTCTTTCTTAAAGTCAAAGATCTCTTTGCTCGCTTCTCTGTACCAGCTGCTAAACGCCTGTTGTTCTTGAAGACTCATGCGTTCTACAGCGTAGCAGGATGGAGGAGGAAAAGGCCCCACATACTGGAGACGTTGTTCAGAGGAAAATAGGTGGGTAAAAAAACCCTTGCTTTGATCGGTAAAGCCTAACGCTTTCGGCATGGCACTAAGCTTCATGCACATGAAGGACAGGCTATCAATGTATTTTAACCTGTAATCAGGGTCGGTTAAAAAGAGAAGTTTACTTCCTACCATGACGAGATGTGGTTTAATGCCTAACTGCAGCATTGCTGTGAGAATCAGGTAACCATCATACCCCCGCGCATTGTGCGCTATTAAGGTGAAGCCTCTGTACTTCGGCCTCCTGAAATGCAGGAGACATTTTTGGGTGCAATTCAGTCCATAAGCGTACCATTTATCACCTTTCAACGTTTTAGCACAGACCAGAAAGGGGGTATGCACGCCGCTCTCATTGACGAGGCATTCGAAATCATAAAAAATCAGTTTATCATCAAGCTGATTAATTGCACTGCAAGGCTGAATGTAACACTTATGATCATCGCATGTAATGTCTAGGCTGGGGGGTACATTTTCACCGCAAATACTGCATTTTACATTACACACGTGTGGTTTATTCGGTTTACTGATTGGAATAACGTATATCCGTTTGCATACTTTACACAGTTTTACCAACTCACAGTCACTCATAGGCCTGTCAGCACTATTTCTGATGCGCGGTTCCCTGTGTCTGCTGAAACATGAAGAATTACGACAGATTCTTTGACAGCCTGCACAGCTTACAGGATTGCTAATTTCTTGCATACATGTATATGTTCGACACATTGGACAATAACCTTCACAATGGTGTGTATTTGCATTCTCATAGCTGGTGTAACAGTAATTACAAATATATCTGCACCCCATAAAACCTTTGAGATTTTTTATCCCATAGTAATGACCTTGAAATAACAGCAAAAACAGAGGGTTTGAACGATCAGGGAAACTGGTCTCAAATTTACACAGAGCAGTAGAGCCCGTGGTTCTGTGAAACACTACAATTTTTCTTTTCAGAATGGTTTCAAATTTACCAATATCACTAAAAGTAACTGCTGTTTGCTCGTCGAGGCCTGCCTGATGCTGCCATCTACTCCCCAGTTCTACAGCACGGTGATCCGTGAGCTCAGGATCAGAGACGTGTGCGAGGCTGATTGCAAAACATAACTGATTACCGGTATTGTTTATAATATACAAATGACGCATTTTCTTATTAAACAGTTCACAGTCTAACGTTCCTGCAGCTTTACGCTTAGAACCTCCTGCTGGGTCATTAACAACCTGAAGAATAAATTCCATGTTATTATCTACAGGTATATTTGCATTCGATTGTACTAAATCGTCGAGGAAGTTTTCGAAAGCAGGCAGGATCATATTTCCATCATCTGTAACAGTAAATGTGATGTGACGATTGAGATTTTCACCCACTAATTCCAGCTGCACAACGTCGTTACGTCTGGTTAAAGATCTTGCTGCGTCGGCTAATTCAATGAGGATACGCATGATGTTTGTATAGAATGCGGCTAAATCTGGAACGTTACTTGGACAGGGCGGCGGTATGGTAAAAGGTCTCCTTATTTCATGGTTATTTTAATGTTCACGTTCAACCACGGCTGGAGGGTTTCGTCCTATTTGATCAGAACTAACCGCTACTTCCGTATTGAAATGACCCCCGTGCTGATCTGCGGCGTGTGACGTAGAAGGATTCTGATGAGTGTCAGGTGGATCATTTTGCTCAATGCTGAGTGGATACAATGCTCTATTTAAATCTTCAAGAGCCTGATTGATTACGTTTAAAACGTCACCGTGCCGATCTGCGGCATGTGACGTAGAAGGATTCTGATGAGTGTCAGGTGGATCATTTTGCTCAATGCTGAGTGGATACAATGCTCTATTTAAATCTTCAAGAGCCTGATTGATTACGTTTAAAAAGTCACCGGGCTGATCTTCATTTATTACATTTTCACTGTTAGCAGGAGATGCATTTAAAACGATGTTATCTGCTACTTCTGCATTAACGGGAATTTCGTTAAGTTCATTAACTAAATTTCTTATTTCATCCAGGGCAAGTCTGATTCGGTTATCCATTTCTATGAACATAAGAAAAAAAATAAATAAATAAAACTAACCTACAGAAAAACAAAAACAAAACACAGTGATCAGTTCAGTTTAAAATCACCTTGATGTCACCAAAATGCTTCTTTAACAGAATCTGACATGCTGCCAGAAGCGTTAACGATGAGGCCTTATTACGAAGATTCCATGAGGCTGTAGAGACTGTCTTCCTGCGTTGTCCGTTTCTGTGGCCAATCTGTCCTACCATCAACGTTACCTCTGTAAGGAGAATGAACAAAAAATAAATAAATAAAAATATGTATATATATATATTGAAATAATCACATTAAAGCTGAAAAAACAAAGGAATTCAAATTAATTCAGTATGTATGTATGAATTAAAACGTACCGTTCATTAATCCACTCACTAGCGTTGCTCTGCTTTGTAGCGCAGAGAGTCGCTGTCTTTTGGCCGGGGTTAAATATTCTGTAAAAACAGAAGACAATAAAAGTTATCTTACGCTGCGCAGCACAGCGTTCATAAATAAAACGAAAATAGTTTTTAAAATACACAAGTTTTTTTTTTAAATCTTACTCCGATTCTTTGCGGTAAAACCTCCAGATTTCACTTCTTGTTGAACTGAAATGGTGCCTCTCTGCTGAAAGCTGTCTTGATCTTTGAAAAGCGACCTTCTGGTGGGCGGATTCAATGTGGCATCTTTGGATGTATCTGTAAACAGGTTTATATGACATTTTATTGAACTATGCTTACAATACATATATATTGTTTTTATTTAAATTTTGTTTAAGGGTTTTTCTACCCTGCTGCTGCTGCTGCTCGACAGCTGTGTCTTCCACAGAGCTCTCAGTCGAATCTGTAAACAGTTTTATCTGAGGTTTAAAATACATTCACTCTCAAAGAAAAATAGTTAGTTCCTAGGACTTACTTTCTGGTGGTGCCGGTAACTTATCCGGTGTGTCTTCAGGGGAAATGATGATAATTGGCGGAGGAGTATTCAAAGAATCAGTTTTAATTTCTGTGTTAGAAGAAAGTTCAGATGTTGTTGGGGTTTTTTCTTGTTTGGAAATAATTCGCCTTCTCAATTTTGACTGTCGATTCCAGCAGCTGAATCCTCCAACTTGATCATATATATATATATATATTTTATTGCATTTAACATTTACTTACCATAATCTGATTGTGTCAAGATGAAATCATCAAGGTCATCAGCGGTGGGTTCTATGACAAAGAAACAAATATATATATATATAAACAATATGTATAAACAAAATTAGAGAACATTCACATGCATTTAATGATTTCTTAAAGATGAATACTTACTTACTTACTTACTTTTAAAGATGTCATTGTACTTTTGGGAATTATCAGAAGTAGAATCCACAATTTCCGGGTTTCCTGAAATATTTACCGACATGTTTTCTTGTCAGTACTGGTATTTTCAATGTAACAAGTGTTATGGTTCAAAGACATTCAGCATTTGAAGACCCTGACACTGAGGTTAGCCAATGAAACAGAGCCCCCGAACAACATTTACACACAGTATTTATACCAGAACATGACAGTGTTATCTGTTGTGGAATGTTCCTAACCATCAAAACTTCTAATAATGGTTTTTGCAGCTTTCTCCAATAACACAGAGGTTCAGTGGGATGAGGCAATCCAAATGACAGTGTTATCTCAACTGCAAAGACTCTATGTTTTAAGACCAAAACCCTTCTTGAGTTCAAAGGTTATATGGTTATCTAAGGAACAGACCTAACTGCCCTTCCTGACTTCGCCCCTAACAGATGGATATAGTATAACTGTAACTCCCTGAATAATTTGTTACTCTAAGATGAAAAAGTAAATGTTTTAGAAAAGCTACAGGTAACTAAAATTATCATTCCTTTTTCCTAAAATGGAGTCTCTCATGATTCAAAAACAAACACATCATTGCTAGAGTCAATTTATAACTTGGAAACAGTATACTGAAGTTCTTTTTTTTTTCTGTTAATCTCATATTTGTCTTACCTCTTTCATCTGCTTTTCCAGTATGTTGACGCAGAAGCTGAAGGTTTTTCTCATTCCATCGATGTAGTGAAGCACAATCTTTTAATTTACTTTTTAGGTCTTTTCTATTTTGAACTGATTTAGACTGGCTCATATATTCAACAAAATAGGTCCTGCTGTAAAAGCAAAATGAACTTACAATTTCTGTCAGGTTACACAGTTCATTTTATTAGGATTTCATGTGATAGGTCAACATTAAGTTGATTATACCTTTAAAATATAAAAGGATGCATGTCTTTTTTGTTTTTAGATGTATTAACGCCTGAAAAAACATACAGATTATTAATAACACCCTTAAACACACCCCTGTGTGTTTTAATTGGCTCATTTAAGGCCTTCCCCGTAACACCCTTAAACACACCCCTGTGTTTTAATTGACTCACTTAAGGTATCGCCCCTAATGATGACAACCAATCAGCATCCACGGTTACCCCCCCTTGGACACACCACCTGCTTGACCACGTGACCTCCTGCCCACATGGCGCCCACATGGCTCCAACCGGAAATCCCACCCTCACCGGAAGTCCCACCCACCTGTCAAAAAGTTTGATGAAAGGGTGTACTTAAATTCTCTGATGTGCAGCCGACAAATCTAATCATGTCAATATGGACCAAACTCTCTGAGGAATTTTTCCAGTACCTTAATGAATCTATGCCACGAAGGATTAAGGCAGTTCTGAAGGCAAAAGGGGGTCCGATCCGCTACTAGCAAGGTGTACCTAATAAAGTGGCCGTTGAGTGTACATTGTTGTCTCAGCTGCCCTGGTGCACACTGACAACCAGTGTATGAGGCTGCCATACACAGGCACCGCCGAGCCCTCTGACCATTATCAGCAGACAAGGAGGATGAAGTGTCTTGCCCAGAGACACAACAACTGAGACAGACAGAGCAGGGATTCGAACTGGCAGCAACCTACCGCTTACAGGACGAACCTCTATACACAAATATACACTGCTCAAAAAAATAAAAGGGAACACTCAAATA
Organism: Girardinichthys multiradiatus; assembly: GCF_021462225.1. Taxonomy (NCBI): domain Eukaryota; kingdom Metazoa; phylum Chordata; class Actinopteri; order Cyprinodontiformes; family Goodeidae; genus Girardinichthys; species Girardinichthys multiradiatus. The sequence continues at coordinate 46,795,487 of NC_061802.1, read as the reverse complement.
ACATCCTAGATCTGAATGAATGAAATATTCTCATTGAATACTTTGTTCTGTATAAAGTTGAATGTGCTGACAACAAAATCACACAAAAATCATCAATGGAAATCAAATTTATTAACCAATGGAGGCCTGGATTTGGAGTCACACACAAAATTAAAGTGGAAAAACACACTACAGGCTGATCCATCTTTGATGTAATGTCCTTAAAACAAGTCAAAATGAGGCTCAGTATTGTGTGTGGCCTCCACGTTCCTGTATGACCTCCCTACAACACCTGGGCATGCTCCTGATGAGACGGCAGATGGTCTCCTGAGGGATCTCCTCCCAGACCTGGACTAAAGCATCCGCCAATTCCTGGACAGTCTGTGGTGCAATGTGACGTTGGTGGATGGAGCGAGACATGATGTCCCAGATGTGCTCAATCGGAGTAAGGTCTGGGGAACGGGTGGGCCAGTCCATAGCTTCAATGTCTTGATCTTGCAGGAACTGCTGACACACTCCAGCCTGAGGTTTAGCATTGTCCTGCATTAGGAGGAACCCAGGGCCAACCGCACCAGCATCTGGTCTCACAAGGGGTCTGAGGATCTCATCTCAGTACCTAATGACAATCAGGCTACCTCTGGCGAGCGGCCCTCCAAAGAAATACCACCCCACACCATTACTGACCCACTGCCAAATCGGTCATGGTGAAGGATGTTGCAGGCAGCAGATCGCTCTCCACGGTGTCTCCAGACTCTGTCACGTCTGTCACATGTGCTCAGTGTGAACCTGCTTTCATCTGTGAAGAGCACAGGGCGCCAGTGGTGAATTTGCCAATCCTGGTGTTCTCTGGCAAATGCCAGCACTGTGTTGGGCTGTGAGCACAACCCCCATTTGTGGACGTCGGGCCCTCATACGGTAAGGAATGGTAAGGTAAGTTTATTTATATAGCGCTTTTCAGCATGCCGCTTGCAAGATGTTGTGGTAGCCATGCTGGTTCAGTATGCCTTCAATTTTGAATAAATCCCCAACAGTGTCACCAGCAAAGCACCCCCACACCATCACACCTCCTCCTCCATGCTTCATGGTGGGAACCAGGCATGTAGAGTCCATCCGTTCACCTCTTCTGCGCCGCACAAAGACACGGTGGTTGGAACCAAATATCTCAAACTTGGACTCATCAGACCAAAGCACAGATTTCCACTGGTCTAATGTCCATTACTTGTGTTCTTTAGCCCAAACAAGTCTCTTCAGCTTGTTGCCTGTCCTCAGCAGTGGTTTCCTAGCAGCTATTTTACCATTGTTGTGATTATGAATCTGAGAATATTATTTAATATTAATATTTAAATATTTTATCAAATAATATTTCGGTCTGTTAAGGGTTGTCCTGTGAATACCAGCCCAGTAAGGCGATGGTATTAAGACAAAATGGAAAGGTGTGAGACGAGCTCTGACATTATTGAACAGCAAAACTCTGCACACACATGGAATGAATTCACACAATTTCTTAAAATACAAGAATTTATTAACAAAAATAAGTCAACTCAAAGTCAAACATATTTCATTCAATAAACTCTTTACTATGCTAAGACAATCCAACTAAACTACCAAGCAGAATTCAAGAATAGGGAAGACTAATAGGCTATGTACAATATAAACAAGTTGATATAAGATTATTGAGGACCATGACCAAAAGAATGATGCAACAGAGTTTAGGATCCTCTCTACTTCCACGAGTACCGTACGGAGGACTTCTTCTGTGACGGGTTGTGCTCCAACTGTAGCCTACAGTGCTGTCAAGACAGACCGGATTTCTCAACCCCACACACCTCCAAAGTGAGAAGCTGCTGGGGGATTGAAGTGAAACTGGATTTTGGATGGGGCAAGCAGCTGCTGAAGTTCCAATGACATGGCCAAAAGTGCTTCCTTCAACTCAGCATCACCTCCTCTAAAGTTTGTGCCCTGGTCTGAGTAAAGCTCATTTGGTGTCCCTCTATGAGAAATGAACTTAAATATTATCCCCCATCTCTTTTCCAACGACGGCCCACTTTAACTTCAAAGGGCCCAAAGCAGTCAGTTCCAGTGGGAAAGAAGGCTGGCTTGAAAAGGCGGAGTCGAGCTACAGGCAGCCATCTTGGGGACAGTAGGCCTCCCTCTACATCTTTGACCATCTGGACAGCTTCTCTGGAAGCGCCAAACTGCTTCTCTTCCTTTCAAAGTCCCATAATTCCTTGTTTGTATGTACGAACTTGGCAATAAAGCTGATTCTGATTCTGATAATTGCGCCTCAACTGTTCAAAAACTTGTTCTGGTCCAGAATGCCGTAGTCAGCTGTCACAGTCCTGGATGGGCAGCCTAGTTACTGGATGAGAGGCATTAAGAATCAGTGGGTGCAGGTTGCTGAAGGGTAGGTCTTCAGCACGATGTAGACGGCCAGCTACTCTTATCAGTTCCCCACTTTCATCCACTTCTAGAGACAATGTCAAAAGACAACTACTCCGTTGAACTGCTTCCCATGCACTGAGAAGATCAGGGAAACTCTCAATTGTCCTTCGCCGCCCCATGAAGCTCCTGTACTGTCACATCCAGAAGCTCCTGCCAGGTATCAAACTGACTCATGTAAGATGGGGGTGTAGATGTCACACCACAGATGGTTGATCGGCAAAGCTCAGATGAATCTGGGGAGATTTCAAAGCTGTTTGGATCCTTCGGGATCGAGACCAGAAACAGAAGGCTCCTTTCTGCTCTCGGTGGAGGAGGACGCTTTTCTCCTGTCTCCTGCACACTCCCCTGTCTGCCCTGTTTCTGCTCTTGTCTTCTTTCAGAGCCTCTCTTTGAATATCTCCCTAATTGTGAATTATGGATCTGGTCAACAGGTCTCTCAACGCAATTGATCAAATTTTCTCGAGGGGAAGACAGGGTAAGGGAGAGCCCTCTTTTCCAGACAGGACATTCTTCTCCGGATACACAATGGACTCCTGGCAGAAGTGGAGGATTGTGTGTCTGACAATGATGTCAGTCGAGGATGTGGAAGATACATAATTGGATTTCTGATAACAGGATTTCACTTTTCGGAGTTTGCGGTTACCTGGGATATCGTGAAATTTGGGAAATGTCGGCAGCAGTTCTGGCCATTGCAACGCTGCCCGGCTTATGTGAAGGGATCTGCAGAGCTATCAACACTCAGACTGAAATGTTAAGGGAGCAGGATCGCAAACTGAATGTGATCCTACAAGATCGCAGGCTGGCTGTGGTTCCTGGACTCAGAGATAAATCTTGGAGAAGTTGCATGCTCGGATCTGGCGAAATGGAATTTGGCTGTTCGGATTTGCCATTGAGAAGCACCAGCGAGACTCTCAAGGCTGCCGAAAAATTAAGAGTCAGCCTTACCCAAATAATTGTTTTTCTAAATCTGACTCCCCTGCACAGCCTTGATGGCTGGCTATCTTCAACTTCTCCTGGAAGTTATGTAAACATGACACTCTGCTCCCTCTGCCCCCTTCCTTCCCTGAGGACATCTGTGGACCTGCTCAGAATTGTGTGGCCGGTTGATGAACATTCCATCGTACCATCAAGGACAATGGCCTCTGTGACAGTGCTTCATTGACTTACTATGCATACACGTACATGCACACATCCACATGCTCATATAAACATACACACCCCTGACATACAGTATATCACAAAAGTGAGTTCACATTCCTGCAGATATTTAAATATATATTTTCATGGGACAACACTAACAAAATGACACTTTGACACAATGCAAAGTAGTCAGTGTGCAGCTTATATAACAGTGTAAATTTATTCTTCCCTCAAAATAACTCAAGATACAACCAATAATGTCTGAACCATCGGCAGCAAAAGTGAGTACACCCCTCAGTGAAAGTTCCTGAAGTGTCAATATTTTGTGTGGCCACCATTTTTTTTACCAGAACTGCCTTAACTCTCCTGGGCATGGAGTTTGCCAGAGCTTCACAGGTTTCCACTGGAATGCTTTTCCAATCCTCGAGGACGACATCACAGAGCTGAAGTATATTCGAGACCTTGCGTTCCTCCACCTTATGCTTGAGGATGCCCCAAAGATGTTCTATTGGGTTTGGTCTGGGGACATGCTTGGCCAGTCCATCACTTTTACCCTCAGCCTCTTCAATAAAGCAGTGGTCGTCTTGGAGGTGTGTTTGGGGTCATTATCATGCTGGAACACTGCCATGCGACCCAGTTTCCGGAGGGAGGGGATCATGCTCTGCATCAGTATTTCACAGTACATATTTGAGTTCTTGTGTCCCTCAATGAAATGCAACTCCCCATGCAGCCCCAGACCATGGCATTCCCACCACTATGCTTGACTGTAGGCATCACACACTTATCTCTGTACTCCTCACCTGGTTGCCGCCACACATGCTTGAGATCATCTGAACCAAACAAATTAATCTTGGTCTCATCAGACCAGAGGACATGGTTCCAGTAATCCATGTCCTTTGTTGACATGCCTTCAGCAAACTATTTGCGGGCTTTCTTGTGGACAGACTTCAGAAGAGGCTTTCTTCTGGGATGACGGCCATGCAGACCAATTTCATGTAGTGTGCGGCGTATGGTCTGACCACTGACAGGCTGACCCCCCCCACCTCTTCAATCTCTGCAGCAATGCTGACCGCACTCCTGTGCCTATCTTTCAAAGACAGCATTTGGATGTGACGTTGAGCACGTGCACTCAGCTTCTTTGGACGACCAACGCGAGGTCTGTTGTGAGTGGACCCTGCTCTTTTAAAACGCTGGATGATCTTGGCCTCTGTGCTGCAGCTCAGTTTCAGGGTGTTGGCAATCCTCTTGTAGCCTTGGCCATCTTCATGTAGCGCAACAATTCGTCTTTTAAGATCCTCAGAGAGTTCTTTGCCATGATGTGCCATGTTGGAACTTTCAGTGACCAGTATGAGAGAGTGCGAGAGCTGTACTACAAAATTAAACACACCTGCTCCCTATGCACACCTGAGACCTAGTAACACTAACGAGTTACATTACATTTTGGAGGGAAAATGACAAGAGTGCTCAATTTGGACGTAGTCTCTTAGGGGTGTACTCACTTTTATTGCAGGTGGTTCAGACATTAATGGCTGTATCTTGAGTCTTTTCATTGTGTCAAAGTGTCATTTTGTCAGTGTTCTCCCATGAAAACATATACTTAAATATCTGCAGGAATGTGAGGGGTGTACTCACTTTTGTGATACACTGTACATCCTTCACCATATCTCTGCTATATGTTGTCTCCTATATGTGTTGCTTATTTCACTGTTGTGAAGTGCCTTGAGACAACATGTGTTGTGAATTGGCACTATATAAATAAAACTAAATTGAATTTAATTATTTGTGTAACTGTATCCTGCTAAGGATAAAGTGTGAAATATGATTTCCCCCTCCCCTTACCTAATGTGGTCTTTCTTCTTATCCTCTTTTTACCTAAATGTGGCTTCATAGATTTTTAGATTGCTTAGAAGGATTCATAGATTTTTAGATTTCTTAGAAGGATTGTATTACAACTATTTCATACCAGTGAAATTCAAACATTATTAGTATTTGAAAGTTTGGACTAAAACTGTTTTATACCAGTGACCCAGCTTCTCTACTCAGACTTCAGTGAGTGCCCATGACTCTTATTATTTGAATGATGGGACCAAAACTGCCTCATACCAGCGACCTCAAGGATTAATATTATCATTTTTCTTCTAGCACAGGATTAATTCCTTACCACAGAGGACTTGATGAGCTAATTACCTCTATTAGAAAGATTGGATTAGAACCAGCTCTTATGAGTAAACCCCCAAGGATTATTAATGTCATTTGATTTGTTTTTCTGTTGTTTGATTTTCTGTATCATTGTAATGTTTTTCCTCATGTACAGCGCCTTGAGTGCCTTGTTGCTAAAAAACACTATATAAATAAACTTGACCTGACTTGACTTCGGCCACTGATCTCGCTGCAGATGTAGGATGGGAGGACCTTGACTCCATCTGTTCGGCCTTGCTAAGTCCTGCAGTGACTTGCCACGAGTTTTGTCATCAACAGGATTTTTAGCTGATTCCACATAGTGCCAGGTGTCCAGTTGAGTCAACTCCTGAATCTCAGCAATACGCGTGCCCACAAAAACTTTGAGCGGCAGGATTCGGATCGCAGCCATGTAAGCACTGTTGTAGAGTCTGTCCACATCACTCTCTTCTCAATCTGTAGGGAGAGCTCATTCTCAAAAGCTTAGAAAGCTGGGCTCCCATAAGTGCAGCACATAGCTTCAGCCTCGGAATAGAATGCAGATGTTTTGGGGCTACTCTGGAGCAGGCCATAACAAAGGACACGTGTTTGATCATTCTTTCCTATCATTCTAAGATACGCCACTGCACCATAGGCTTGCTACAATGCATCAAAAACACATGCAGCTCCCTTTCCTTCACATCCATTGCTGCATCAGGGGATATGTATGGTCTGGGAAGATGGACTTCAGGAAGGAACTGCAGTTCACGTTCCCAAATATACCACTGTTGTAGGAGGTCAGGTGGCAGCTGGGGGTCATCCCAGCCCCGATTTGTATCCCACAGGCATCTGACAAACATCTTTGCCCTGGTGGTGTATGGTAGTATGAACCCCAACGGGTCATACTGGCTGGCCAGTACTCTGTAGATGATGCGCATGGTAGGAGCCTCATGCTGGACTGGATGGTGTTTATAGCCAAGCATGTCCGTAGCTAAGTGCCAGCTCAGACCCAGGGTTGATTCTGGGCTTTCCATCTGACTCTCTGCAAGCCAGAGTTCAGCACTGTCTGATCGATCTTCTTCAGGTAGGTGACTAATGGCACATGACTTGTTGCTGGCCCATTGCCTGAGGACAACCCCAGCTGATGATAGGAGAGCTCTCAGTTGGCCCACCAGTTCTTTGGCCTCTGTGGTAGTCGGCACACTGTGGAGATAGTTATCCACATAAAAACATCTCTCTAAAGAAGTCCTCACCTCTTCTCCTGGCTGACTGTGGTCTTTGGCACGGCGTTGCAGAGCAAATGTGGCACAACATGGGCTGCAGGTGGTGCCGAAGGGTAACACCTGCCACTCATACACAGCAGGTGGTTCCTTCTGTTGTAGGTTACGCCACAAGAAGCGTAGAAGAGGGCAGTCTTCAGGTAGTAAGCGGACTTGATGGAACATAGCTTTTATATCTCCACTCACTGCCACTGCATGCTCACAGAACCTTAAAAGGACCCCAAGCAAGGAGGCACCTAGGGTGTGGCCAGGAAGGAGATAATCATTCAGGGTTTGACCTCTGTGCTGAAAGGAGCAGTTGAATACCAGTCTATGCTTCCTATTGTGGCTGACTAGGTGGTAAGGAATATATCATGCTTCAACTCCTTTCCTTAGCTCTTGTGGTTCAACTTGGAGCACATATCCAGCCCTTATAAGTTTGTCTATTGCCGACTGGTATATCCCAGCTTTCTTTGGATCTCTGTAAAGCTTTTTATCAACACCTCTCAGATTTGGCATCACAGCCTCAGGTGCACAGCTAGCTTGCACAGCGAGCACAGCTAGCTTGGCATAGTTTTACCTATGAACTCTTGATTGTTCATGCTTCTTAATGCGTTCGGAGAGATATTGCGAGTTGGTTTGTCCTGACTGTGTCCATGTTAAATCACATTTGACACTTTTTTTTAAAAATGCAGGGAAAACAGATAAGTGAATTGATTATTCCACAGCTGGTCAGCGACAACTTGCGCTCGAAACAACTCTTCCAAAAACCTCAAGGGGGAATGTTTATCACAGAGGAACCGAGACGTTGAGGAGGGAATTAATTCAATTTCTCACCTCTGCTCTTCCTAGAGGGGGGCTGCATTGGGATTTTACAATGCTGATATAAGGCGGTGTTTCCCCTTTGTCTGGTCAGAACAGATTTGTCTCAGCTCAGTAGCCCGTCTGATGCTGGAAATCTTCATGAAATTAATAAAGCTGATTGAGTGATGATCATCAATCTCCTTCTTTGGTAAATTTGATTGGTTTCCACTATAATATGGCATTGCAGGCAGGATTCCTTGACTGATTTCTTCTGAGGACATCAACAAAAGAAGTGTCTGATCAACCTGGGAACAGCTTCCTTGCCTCAACCCTGATTACAGTTAGAAGAAAGGAGGACTTCTAAGTCGATGTTTTTAGAGGCTCAGCACTGGAACCCTAAAAGAACCTAACTTTTTCCGGAGTTGGTGAGATTTTCAATCAGCGTAATTTGATTAATTGATTATCATTATTAATCTGCTTAATGGCTTGCTAAAATTAACATAGAATATATTCAAAAGCCTGAAATAAGAATTTTAAAAGATTAAAATGATAAAAATTTAAAAGGTCCTACTAATTAGAATTAAAGTTTAAAATTTAACAAAACTTTTCTACTGAGGACGAGGAGTGTTATAGGATTGTCCTACCTTAGAACATACAGCATAAAGGATGTCGCTGTGTGTGTGCTGTGGTGCTGCAAATGACAGTGGGAGTTTCCACCAGAATGAAACTCAGCAGAAGTGTGGCCAAAAACCCCAAACCCACTGAGATGAACAACAATCCGTGCTGTTTGCCGGAGCTAGAAGAGTGATACACTGGAATCATCTTAAAAGCACATCTTATGCAGGCAGAAGAGAAACAGGCCGGAGCAAAGTTCTTTCTCCCTCCTGGAGAAGTTAAAGTGGACAAGGAAGGAGCAAATGTCCCACCAACAGACCTGGGGAGGGCCTGGGTTTTTGTACTGATAGAGGATTGTGTGCCATGACAGTCTGACTCTGGAGCAATCAAGAAACTGAGGGTACTACCACACACACATTTGCACATATCTTTTCTATTTTCTGCAAGGAAGAATGCTTATTAATCGCTGCTCATGTGACACGGTTGCTTGACAGATGTAGCGGGCTAAAATATTATTTTAGGGTTAGAAAATTCTACTCAAAAGGGTGATAACTTATACTCATTTTTATACTTTTCAGTTAATTCCTTTAGAGAAGCAAGTTCTCTCTCTCATCGTGAAATATTCAAGGACAATTATTCTAGTTATTAAAAGTTATTAAAAAGCAGATGAAGTTATAACATCTCCAAAACTCAACAGTAACCATGTGTTTCTATGTCATTCTCAGGACAGATCTCATGAAGGAGCATTTTTAAAACCCAGCGCACGCGTAACACCTGATGGGTCTCTTTCAGGTATTATTTTCTGTTGTCAGAGTTTGTATCCCATAAATCTAATGGGTAGAGACCTCATTAAAACAGGCTTAGTTTTACTGCAGATGGTCCTCATACAGTCTCTGACACAGTACTTACAGTGGGGTGCAGTTTTTGTCCGCAAGCGCTAAGTTACGCTTATGGAAGGTACAAATTCATTGTTTTCTCAGCAGCTGCTGGGAAGAGGTTATATTAGGTTTTTTATTCCCCCTTTTCTGATTCATGCAGCGTGTTGATTTACACTGTACCTTATATCAGGTCCTGAAAAACTATGAAAGGCTTGGTTCTGCAGTTTCTTTTTTTGTTTTGCTCTGGGGAAGGAAAGGAAACCTAATCACTTCTGTGGTTCCTGGACTCATGAAGCCCATGAGCCAAAGATTTTGGGTCCATAAAATTATAATACTTAATTAAAGGTAGACCTATTACCTATTAAAAAACAGATCTAAGCCAACGATGAGTTCCAGTCATTTTGATGGCTTTGAAATGCATTAATACTCAAAATGTCTGCTCTGGGGAACACAGATTGGGGGTGAAGAGTTTTATTTTGGAGCCAGGGCTAGGATTCTTTATAACGGAATAAAAATAAGTAAAGTCCTTTATTTAAAAAAAAATAATGTGTGGTTTTTACTGGTAATACAATCCATCTAAGAAATCTAAAAATCTATGAATCCTTCTAAACTGGGCCACTGGTATGACACAGTTTTAGTCCAAATTTTCAAAAATTAATAATGTTTGGCTTTCACTGGTATGAAATAGTTATAATACAATCCTTCTAAGAAATCTAAAACTCTAGGAATCCTTCTAAACAATCTAAAAATCTATGAGCCACATTTAGGTAAAAAGAGGATTAGAAGAAAGACCACATTAGGTAAGAGGAGGGGAAAATCATATTTCACACGTTATCTTTAGCAGGATACAGTTTGAGATATAAAAAAAACCTCAGCACAAATAAGCAACACATATAGGAGACAACATATAGCAGAGATACGGTGAAGGCTGTAATGTCAGGGGTTTGTATGTTTATCTTGAGCATGTGTGTGTGTGCAAAGTAAGTTCATGAAGCACTGTCACAGAGGCCATTGTCCTTGATGGTATGATGGAATGCTCGTCAACCGGCCACACAGTTCTGAGCAGGTCCACAGATGTCCTCAGGGAAGGGAGGGGGCAGAGGGAGCAGAGTGTCATGTTTACATAACTTCCAGGAGAAGTTGAAGATAGCCAGCCATTAAGGCTGTGCAGGGGAGCCAGATTCAGAAAACAACAATTATTTGGGTCAAGCTGACTCTTAATTTTCCGTCACCCTTGAGAGTCTTGCTGGTGCTTCTCAGTGGCAAATCCAAACAGCCAAATTCCTGGTATTTTGCCAGATCTGAGAATACAACTTCTCCAAGATTTATCCCATTTCACCTCTGAGTCCAGAAAATGCAGCCAGCCTGCGATCTTGGAGGATCACATCCAGTTTGGGATTCTGCTTAACATTTCAGTCTCAGTTTTGATAGCTCTGCAGATCCCTTCACATAAGCCGGCCAACCTTGCAATGGCCAGAACTGCTGCCAACGTTTTCCCAATTTCCAAGGATTTCAAGCACCCGTACAAACCCTATATTATATAAACATGCATTTTAACGCAGTTATCACAACAAGCTCCCTTTGTTATTTTCACTTTTGTTTCAAACAATGTTGAACTCAGGAAGGGAAGGGTGATTGTTTCCATGGAAGTTAAGGCATGTACAAACATGGTAGGTGGGTAAAACCAGGCGGAACCAACCTCAGATACCTCAGGCAGTTTGTGGGTGGGCCGTGGGCGGCCTCACAGTTCTGTCCTTTCAACCCATCTTAGGCTACGTTCACACTGCAGCTTGAAGCGACCCAGATTCGTATTTTTTGCCCTTATGCGACCTGTATCAAAACTTTTCATGACAGTCTAAACGATACATATCTGATCTTCAACCTGTGTCTGAATGGCCGCATTCATCCGACCTGTACGTCATTGATACTCAACAAATATCACTATTCTGGGTCCTGCTACGCAGACACGGGAAGAAAAACAACAACCATGGCAGACGTGACTCACTTTCTTTACGATCTTAAAAGTATTGCGTTGTTAATGCGCTTGCTCCAGTTGGCAAATAACTTAAAAATCGTAAGATACAGTCCAACATTTCCATCCATATTTACTTCCGCAAACACTAAGCATGCTCGCTACATGTAACGTCATTGCGTCCTCTACTGCACATGCGGGACACTTAAATTATATGAATGCAGTTCACACAGGAGATCACTACAAGTCATATATATTTGGAAATGTGAATGCCCACACAAAAAAATTAAATTTCATAGAAAAATCTGATTTGAGCATTAAGACCTGCAGTGTGAATGTAGCCTTAGTGTACCTTAGACTGCATAACTGTTCACATAAACTAACAAAAAAAAACATTCTGATTATCTTTACATTTGGTGATAGAAGGCAAAAGCTTGCACCATCCCAGTTATGAAGTACGAGGGTGGCAGCATCATGTTGTGTGAGTGACTTCTAATCGATGGCAAGATCTCTGTGGTGGCCAATCCATGTGTGAGAATGATGTCTCATGCTCCCTGAACCACTCTTTCACAATTCAACCTCGATGAATCCTGTCATTGTCATCTTGAAATACGCCCATGTCATCAGGGAAGAAAAAATCCACTGATGGACTAACCTAGTCATTCAGTATATTCAGGTAATCAGCTGACTTCATTCTTTGGACACATACTGTTGCTGAACCCAGACCTGACCAACTGCAGCAACCCCAGATTATAGCACTGCCCCCACAGGCTTGTACAGTAGGCGCTAGGCATGATGGGTGCATTACTTCACCTGCCTCTCTTCTTACCCTGATGCGTCCATCCCTCTGGAACAGGGTAAATCTGGACTCATCACCATATGACCTTCTTCCATTGCTCCAGAGTCCAATCTTTATGCTCCATAGCACATTGACGCCTTTTTTTCCGGTTAGCCTCACTGATGAGTGGTTTTCTTAAGGCTACACAGCTGTTCAGTCCTAATCCTTTGAGTTCCCTTCACATTTTGTGTGTGGAAATGCTCTCACTTTCACTATTAAACATATCCTGGAGTTCTACTGTTTTTTTTTCTTCGATTTGATTTCACCAAATGTTTAAGTGATCGATGATCACGGTCATTGAGGACTTTTTTCTGGCCACATTTCTTCCTCGAAGACGATGGGTCCCCAGTGTCCTTCCAGTTTTTAATAATGCGTTAGACAGTTCTTAACCCAATTTTGGTAGCTTCTACAATCTCCTTAGATGTTTTATCTGCTTGATGCGTGCCAATGATTTGACTCTTCTGAGACAGACTGACATCTTTTCCATGACCACAGGATGTGTCTTTTGACATGGTTGTTTAAAAAGAAATGAGAACAACTCATTGCACCAGTTGGGGTTAAATAACTTGTTGCCAGTTGAAACATAATCGCCCTCGCTGTAATTATTCAATGGGAGGCTCGTACCTATTTGCTTAATTAAAACCAGACGGCGACTTTTTTTGGCCAGGTAGTGTATTGTTGTGATTATGAATATATTATTTAATATTTAACATTAATACTTTAATATTTTATCAAATAATATTTTGGTCGGTTAAGGGTTGTCCTGTGAATACCAGCCCAATAAGGCGGTGGTATTAGGACAAAATAGAAAGGATGAGCTGAGCTCTGGCAGTATTGAGCAGCAAAACTCAAACTCAAAGTCAACTCAAAGTCAAACATATTTCAATCAACAAACTCTTTACTTTGCTAAAACAACCCAACTAAACTACCAAGCAGAATGAAAGAATAAGGAAGACTAATGGGCTATGTACAATATAAACAAGCTGATCAAAGATGATTGAAAACCATGACCAAACGAGTGATGCGATACTACCATGCAATGTTTATGTTTGAGAACCAAGGATTATCTTGAAGAATCTGGAGATGAAGTTAAGTTAGTCTTGGAGCTGACTTAGGCAATAATTAGTATACCTTCAAACAACCATTCACAATGCAAGATCAGATAAAACATTATTTGAATAAAATAACATTTTAAAGAATGATTTGCTGAATAAAACCAACCTTCTGGATGACCAATTCTCAACGATGTTTAATTAGCTTCCTTTATTTATTAAAGTAATATTTAAGGAAATATTATTTTGAATAAGAATCAAATCTTTCTGGATAAATAGGTCTTAATTGTGTTTACTGAGTTATCAAGTTTGTAAAATAATATTTAGGGAAATATAATTTCCTAGATTGAAAACTAACAACCTTTTTGGGTAAATGATCTTTAGCTAACTCATAGGCAAGCCTGTGTTCTTAGCTGTTAGCGGTTGTAGCCTCAAGAGAAATATGTAGCTTATCATCAGAATCAAACACATACCTTTAAAATACCATTAATAAAAGGGTTGAAATGCATAAGCACAGATGGTATGGTCGATCTTCTGTGTTTAAAATCAACCTTTAAATAAAGTTTGTCTTAACTTTAAAAACACACAAACACATAAACAGATAACCTGCTAGCACTAAGATAGCTGAGCTTTCAACACAAACAAAACCAAACGTCATAAAATGAAAAATGTTTAGTTTATTTCATTCTAAGCTAAACTCTCTGCCCAAACACTACCTCTTTCCTCACCGTGCTGAGGAAAAGTTGTCCGGGGCGACAAAGCATCCACAGTGAACAAAGGGTTAACTTGCAGATAACCTCCATAACTGTGGGAAAGGGGTGCGGGGGCTGGTTCTGCCAGGCGGCTGAACTGCACATTACTGCTGTAACCACGGTGATGCGGTCCCGTTGTCCTTCTTTCAGACCGGGAAAAACTGCTCCACTTGGCGTTGTTGAGAAAGGGTCTCTGCTGGGAACTCCCTCGAAAACAGTTTGCTTCTGTAGACCTCAGAAAGAAAAGTCAAGACATGCTTGCACCTTAATTACCCCCGTTCATGAATGAATATCGGATACACAAAAAGCTATTTCTTCCTACTCAACTTAGTGCATATGATCGCGTGATTGTATGACACTCTTGGATCCAGTTTGAAGAGTTATGTCTGTCTGCCAGCAAAGAGTTATTAGCATGCTGTCTCTCCTTCCAGTTCCGCTGGGGACCTGCGTGGAAGAGGTCTGTTTGTTGGCGCGCGGGGTTTTTATTCAAACAGTGACGTCACGGGAAGTCCGATGTTACTCCTGTTCGTGGCTGTGCTGGAAGTAGGTTAATGAGATTTATTTTGAAAGTTCTAGAAAAGTTCTTACTGGCCTTTAATGTTGTAACCCATGGCTGGGGTCCCAACAATATATATATACTGACCTTAAGGGGGATCTTGAACATTTCAGGGCATGTGACGACACAAGGAATCATGTGGGGACACGTGAGAATATGTGATGTAGGGAGAGGTAAGGGCTTGTTAGATGACCACTATCTTGTGGGGCTCAGTCAAAGCTTGGGATACTGTTTATAACCTAACTTTACTTTAGTTTTATTCACAATGTTATCCCTGATATGTCTGCTGTCTTCCTTGGTCTTCATAATACTATTTGTTCACTAATGTTCTCTAAACACTTAAATACCATCATAAAATAGTATTTATACTGATTTATTTGATCCTATTTACAAATGAAATCACTTCTGGAGGCAACTGGTTGCACCAACATTTAATTAGGAGAATAGGATAAAAGAGGGATGAATATATAATTGCGACACACTTTTCAGATTTAAAAAGAAAAAACATCATTTTCTTTCTATTTCCCAATTATTTACTTTGTGTAAGCCAATCATACAAAATCCAGATGGACCATATTGAAATTAATGGTTACAATTTGGCAGAAAGTTGAATACATATAGTAGGCATTACATATACAAATACCATTCTTCAGTTTCTGCATCGCCTTCTGGGTGTTGTGTAATTAGGAGCACATGATAGCATGTGGATGACACATCAGGAGACATTATGTTAGGTCATAGGTTTTTAGCTGTGCATGGGTTGAGTGGTGGCCTTAAGAACTCATCATATGACCTCTGATGATCAGTCCCTCACATGTACAGTAATGTAGAACAGTTATTTCAGTTGTCTGATGCTCAACATCCTTTCTCATCATCATCCTCCATTGTTTTAAAACTAGTTTAAAAGATGCTATTCTTCTGTACACTTTGAGTCAAGGGCCCAAACATTCTCATTAAGATCAGCACCACTGTCTCTTGTACACCAAAAGTTGTATTTAAACTTGTTACATTGAAAATAATAGGAAAAGTACTGTACAAAATGTCAATACAATTTTCAGGAAATAAATTCAGAGCAGAAATTTGTAGACCTGCATCTAACAATTCCGAAGGCATCACAGAAATATTCAACAGTAATTTATTTACCTTAAAAAAATCATGTCTGTATGTCTGCATGCATGTTCCATAGTAACACTTAATAGATACTCTTTAGAACCCACTGCAGAGGAGTTGGAGGATTTTGTTTCAACACAAACCATCCTTTGACTTGCCAAATAATTCAGTAAAATAGCATCAACTATAAGAACTTACAAATTTAATGAAGAGTGCAGAGCAGGGGTTTTTGAGGAAGGATCTGAGCATGTTTGAAGCAGATCCTCCACCCACCATAAAGGATGGCAGTGCAGATGAGGTGAATGTTCAGGGCAGCAACTGTCTGTCCCTCAGAACATGGTTCTTTTGATCACTATGAAAAGTGATATTGTTTACACTGTCACTGGGGAGTTTTATGCACTATTTTAACAGTCACTTTGCAGCCATTTTAAATCAGGTGGGATCACTCAAATCAAATTGTATAAAAAGCCCTGTCCATGGGTCAAGAGAGCATTTTGAATCTCAGGAGGCTGCATTATAAAATTGAGTGCCAATGGAAATGTATTAAACTTAAGGTTCACAGGCTAAATCTGAGGGAGTTAGTCTTCTCTAAAGTTGCCAGGTCTAATTATTTTTACTGGTTGATAGCAGCAAATAAGAAAAACCCAAAAGTGCTGTTTGACACAATTAATTCTATTTTGTCTCTTGCTGTCCCGGCTGCCACTGTGCTCTGTAAAGCTGACTGCAATGATTTTTTATACTTTTTCATCGAAATGATCAGGGACATAGAGGACAACATTCCCCCACTTTTCTTGCTGCAGTTTAGCTGTTGAGCCCCCCTCCCACATCTAATCTTTATTCAAACCTGTACCACAAGAGAATATCTCAGTAATGATATCCAAAATAAAAGTCCTCCTCTAGCCCATCTGATGTCCTCCCCACCAGGCTCTTCCTGAATCTCTGACTCAATTGGGCCTTGGCTTACTACAATGTTTAACCTGTTCCTGTCATCTGGTGTATTCCCCAGTTCTTTTAAAATTGTTGTTGTGGAATCAAAACTTTAAAAAAAAACATACCTTGACCCATAAGATCCAAAGAACTTTCAGCCAGTATCCAAGCTCCCGTTCCTGGCCACGGTTTTAGAAAAGATGATGTCCAAACAACTCACATCTTTCCTAGAGACTCACAACATCTATGAAACTTTTCAGTTTGGTTTTCGGAAACACAACTCCATCGAAACAGCTTTACTCAAAATGTCCAGTGACAACCTGATGTCTGCCAACTCAGGGAGATGTACTGTTTTAGTCCTGTTAGACCTCTCCTTGGCCTTCCATAATGTCACACCCTAATAAACAGGAGGATGTGGTTGGCATGACTGGTTCAATGTTGAAGTGGTTCTCCTCCTATCTTATCTCTGCTTAGTTTAATCAGTTTTAGACTAATGTAACAGTCTGTTCCCCTGTCTAAACAAAAATGAGTTGGCTTATCTTCAGCTGATACAAAACTTTGCTGGGAGGATTTTGACGCAGCAAAGTTTGTCTACCAATTCCATGCTGTTGGTAGAATCAAAAAGCCCACATTACCCCTGTCTTACAATCTCTTCATTGGCTCCCTGTATTATATAGTTAAAACTATAAAATTCTGGTGATGACATTCAGAGCCTTGCATGGTCAGGTTCCTCCCTACATCTGTGATTTGATCCAGCTTTGGATGATCCCAGTTCGTAGCTTGAGATCATCCGAGCAGAATTTATTGATGAACTACCACGTTACGTCAGATCACTGGACTGTTGATGCTTTTAAAAAGCAATTTAAGACATTCACTTTTGAACAAGCATTCTAGCTTCACCAGTCTCTGGGCTGCTATGACCAACTGTATGTTGTTACAATGTATTTTTAAATGTCTATGTATTCTCACTTTGAAGCATTTGGTGACTGCTGTCTGAGAAAGGGGCTGTAAAAATAAAACATCAGCTGGCACTGGAAAATCTTGCACAGTGGCCTCGGCTTTTTGGTAAAAGATATGGTATGAATGGTATGCTCGGATATGAATGCTGGGGTATATATGGTATGCTCAGGTATGAAAGCGAGGACAAAGTTGTCCCATATGCTTCAAGCATGAATATCCAAATTGGTGTCCCACATATTCTTGTTTTGACAGCTGCATCATTCCTTTGGTATGTTTTTTTTATTTTTTATACCTTTGTCCCTCAGCGTGTGGTTCTCAGCAGTAAATGAAGCGTCCTGCTCCTGGCTGAATTCCAGAGACTTCCGGATCACCTGAAATTAGTAGGCTGGATAGTTCCTTGTTCTTCTTTTTGATGTTGTGGTCTGTCTCTGTATCTTGACTAATATGCAGACCCATTCAATAAATTAGAATATTGTTAAAAACTGATGACAATATAGCAGTAGTCCTGAAGTATAGATTATGACTGAATAATTACTTTCATTGATTCTTTACATAAGTGAACTCATGGCCAGTACTGATCATGTAAGAAAATGCTTTATTGTTCATTGTAAAATGCCTACTGATGACTACTGATGTTCATCTGACTTTAAAATCTTTGAATTTTGAATACACAAATCCACATCTGCTGCTCCTCCGACCACTGTTACAATTCCCACTAATCGCTGAATTACACACAACTTTACAATTAAAGACATGGGTTCTCTGTCTTGGCTGAATGGGATAGTAAAATTCCAACAATTTCCCAAAGGGCCAACAGTGGTGATTTTTTTTTTTTTTACTAATCCCTTTTAAATCATTGTTCTATTTATGTTTTTAATATAAGAAACAATTTGTATTAATAGCACGGAAAGATAAAAAACATGCAAAAACATTTTAATTTGTGACCCAATTTAAACATATACAAGGATTCAGGATATAAGCATGTCATTTTAAGAGATCACAGCCAAGGGACAACAAGAGGAAAAAATACAATTTGTACAGATTTCATCTTACAGTCAAGTCACCAGTTGGAGATTATCAGAAACTAAGGCAAATCATCTCCAGACAGAAGGAACAGTGACATTTTTGTGTGTAATCCACCACAGCTGAATATCACCTGTAAAACCTGGAACTGACGACACGACATCCTTTATGGGTCATCAGATGTATAGGTTACACTGTGATTAAAGCAAGACAAAACATACAAAGTATCTTTCTAATGTTTAGCATTACTGAGCAAGTGTTCCTCATTAGATTTGGAAAATCAAACTGGCAAAAAAGCCACTGTGGTACACAGCTTTGGCTCTTAATGTTTCTTACACAAAAGGTATAGAAGGCTCTGGCTTAGCAGGACAATTTCATCTCATTGGATGTTATGATTTAAGTTACTGCTTTTCTGCTTTAAAAACATCTTTAATATATTTTTTACTTCTGTTAGTGGATTCAATTTAACACCAAAGTTTTCTCCTGTATTTATTTTTTTATTCTTGATTAAAAAGTCATTTTCCTTAATTTTCTTCTTCATCCCAGTAATAAGCTAGCCTTATACCCATTTTAAATTCCTGCTGCACCAATACCATTTTCTGTTTGTCCAAATCTTAGATACAGAAAGTGATTCATAGACAGCTTGGAACCTATTATCCCGGACAATAAAATGGTGCTGAAACCCAGAAGGGGCAGCCGTATTATTCAATTCATGGGATGGACAATCTTCAAAGACAGAAGAATCGTAAATGAGATTGGTTTTTACTGAACTGCTGCAATCACAATCCTGCCACCTGTGTAGTTTATACAATACTCCTTTAAAATTAAAAAAATATTTTTTATTGCATTGTGAATATCACTTTTTACCCACCAGTTTGATTATGTGCTATTGATGTTAGACTTCCTTCTGATCTAGATTTTTAGTATATGAGATTAAACATACAGCTTTTTAAATACACTGCATAAAAAGAC